>NC_092093.1:2871947-2930174 GCF_045679555.1 Salvelinus alpinus | reverse complement strand
CTATGTCACTAGGACATATACAGGATACTACCCTCCACAACATAACCTTTACTATGTCACCGGGACATATACAGGATACTACCCTCCACAACATAACCTTCACTATGTCACCAGGACATATACAGGATGCTACCCTCCACAACATAACCTTCACTATGTCACCAGGACATATACAGGATACTACCCTCCACAACATAACCTTCACTATGTCACCAGGACATATACAGGATGCTACCCTCCACAACATAACCTTCACTATGTCACCAGTACATATACAGGATACTACCCTCCACAACACTATGTCACCAGGACATATACAGGATACTACCCTCCACAACACTATGTCACTAGGACATATACAGGATACTACCCCCCACAACATAACCTTTACTATGTCACCAGGACATATACAGGATACTACCCTCCACAACATAACCTTCACTATGTCACCAGGACATATACAGGATGCTACCCTCCACAACATAACCTTCACTATGTCACCAGGACATATACAGGATACTACCCTCCACAACACAACCTTCACTATGTCACCAGGCCATATACAGGATACTACCCTCCACAACATAACCTTCACTATGTCACCAGGCCATATACAGGATGCTACCCTCCACAACATAACCTTCACTATGTCACCAGGCCATATACAGGATGCTACCCTCCACAACATAACCTACACTATGTCACCAGGACATATACAGGATATTACCCTCCACAACACTATGTCACCAGGACATGTACAGGATACTACCCTCCACAACATAACCTTCACTATGTCACCAGGACATATACAGGATGCTACCCTTCACAACATAACCTTCACTATGTCACCAAGACATATACAGGATACAACCCTCCACAACACTATGTCACCAGGACATATACAGGATACTACCCTCCACTATGTCACCAGGACATATACAGGATACTACCCTCCACAACATAACCTTCACTATGTCACCAGGACATATACAGGATACTACCCTCCACTATGTCACCAGGACATATACAGGATACTACCCTCCACAACATAACCTTCACTATGTCACCAGGACATATACAGGATATTACCCTCCACAACATAACATTCACTATGTCACCAGGACATATACATGATATTACCCTCCACAACATAACCTTCACTATGTCACTAGGACATATAGAGGATACTACCCTCCACAACATAACCTTCACTATGTCACCAGTACATATACAGGATATTACCCTCTACAACACTATGTCACCAGGACATATACAGGATGCTACCATCCACAACATAACCTTCACTATGTCACCAGGACATATACAGGATACTACCCTCCACAACATAACCTTCACTATGTCACCAGGACATATACAGGATACTACCCTCCACAACATAACCTTCACTATGTCACCAGGACATATACAGGATGCTACCCTCCACAACATAACCTTCACTATGTCACCAGGACATATACAGGATATTACCCTCCACAACATAACCTTCACTATGTCACCAGGACATATACAGGATACTACCCTCCACAACATAACCTTCACTATGTCACCAGGACATATACAGGATATTACCCTCCACAACATACCATTCACTATGTCACCAGGACATATACATGATATTACCCTCCACAACATAACCTTCACTATGTCACTAGGACATATAGAGGATACTACCCTCCACAACATAACCTTCACTATGTCACCAGTACATATACAGGATACTACCCTCCACAACACTAAGTCACCAAGACATATACAGGATACTACCCTCCACAACACTATGTCACTAGGACATATACAGGATACTACCCTCCACAACATAACCTTTACTATGTCACCGGGACATATACAGGATACTACCCTCCACAACATAACCTTCACTATGTCACCAGGACATATACAGGATGCTACCCTCCACAACATAACCTTCACTATGTCACCAGGACATATACAGGATGCTACCCTCCACAACATAACCTTCACTATGTCACCAGGACATATACAGGATACTACCCTCCACTATGTCACCAGGACATATACAGGATACTACCCTCCACAACATAACCTTCACTATGTCACCAGGACATATACAGGATACTACCCTCCACTATGTCACCAGGACATATACAGGATACTACCCTCCACAACATAACCTTCACTATGTCACCAGGACATATACAGGATATTACCCTCCACAACATAACATTCACTATGTCACCAGGACATATACATGATATTACCCTCCACAACATAACCTTCACTATGTCACTAGGACATATAGAGGATACTACCCTCCACAACATAACCTTCACTATGTCACCAGTACATATACAGGATATTACCCTCCACAAAACTATGTCACCAGGACATATACAGGATGCTACCATCCACAACATAACCTTCACTATGTCACCAGGACATATACAGGATACTACCCTCCACAACATAACCTTCACTATGTCACCAGGACATATACAGGATGCTACCCTCCACAACATAACCTTCACTATGTCACCAGGACATATACAGGATACTACCCTCCACAACATAACCTTCACTATGTCACCAGGACATATACAGGATATTACCCTCCACAACATACCATTCACTATGTCACCAGGACATATACATGATATTACCCTCCACAACATAACCTTCACTATGTCACTAGGACATATAGAGGATACTACCCTCCACAACATAACCTTCACTATGTCACCAGTACATATACAGGATACTACCCTCCACAACACTATGTCACCAGGACATATACAGGATACTACCCTCCACAACACTATGTCACTAGGACATATACAGGATACTACCCTCCACAACATAACCTTTACTATGTCACCGGGACATATACAGGATACTACCCTCCACAACATAACCTTCACTATGTCACCAGGACATATACAGGATGCTACCCTCCACAACATAACCTTCACTATGTCACCAGGACATATACAGGATGCTACCCTCCACAACATAACCTTCACTATGTCACCAGGACATATACAGGATACTACCCTCCACTATGTCACCAGGACATATACAGGATACTACCCTCCACAACATAACCTTCACTATGTCACCAGGACATATACAGGATACTACCCTCCACTATGTCACCAGGACATATACAGGATACTACCCTCCACAACATAACCTTCACTATTTCACCAGGACATATACAGGATATTACCCTCCACAACATAACATTCACTATGTCACCAGGACATATACATGATATTACCCTCCACAACATAACCTTCACTATGTCACTAGGACATATAGAGGATACTACCCTCCACAACATAACCTTCACTATGTCACCAGTACATATACAGGATATTACCCTCCACAACACTATGTCACCAGGACATATACAGGATGCTACCATCCACAACATAACCTTCACTATGTCACCAGGACATATACAGGATACTACCCTCCACAACATAACCTTCACTATGTCACCAGGACATATACAGGATGCTACCCTCCACAACATAAACTTCACTATGTCACCAGGACATATACAGGATACTACCCTCCACAACATAACCTTCACTATGTCACCAGGACATATACAGGATATTACCCTCCACAACATACCATTCACTATGTCACCAGGACATATACATGATATTACCCTCCACAACATAACCTTCACTATGTCACTAGGACATATAGAGGATACTACCCTCCACAACATAACATTCACTATGTCACCAGTACATATACAGGATACTACCCTCCACAACACTATGTCACCAGGACATATACAGGATACTACCCTCCACAACACTATGTCACTAGGACATATACAGGATACTACCCTCCACAACATAACCTTTACTATGTCACCGGGACATATACAGGATACTACCCTCCACAACATAACCTTCACTATGTCACCAGGACATATACAGGATGCTACCCTCCACAACATAACCTTCACTATGTCACCAGGACATATACAGGATGCTACCCTCCACAACATAACCTTCACTATGTCACCAGGACATATACAGGATACTACCCTCCACTATGTCACCAGGACATATACAGGATACTACCCTCCACAACATAACCTTCACTATGTCACCAGGACATATACAGGATACTACCCTCCACTATGTCACCAGGACATATACAGGATACTACCCTCCACAACATAACCTTCACTATGTCACCAGGACATATACAGGATATTACCCTCCACAACATAACATTCACTATGTCACCAGGACATATACATGATATTACCCTCCACAACATAACCTTCACTATGTCACTAGGACATGTAGAGGATACTACCCTCCACAACATAACCTTCACTATGTCACCAGTACATATACAGGATATTACCCTCCACAACACTATGTCACCAGGACATATACAGGATGCTACCATCCACAACATAACCTTCACTATGTCACCAGGACATATACAGGATACTACCCTCCACAACATAACCTTCACTATGTCACCAGGACATATACAGGATGCTACCCTCCACAACATAACCTTCACTATGTCACCAGGACATATACAGGATACTACCCTCCACAACATAACCTTCACTATGTCACCAGGACATATACAGGATATTACCCTCCACAACATACCATTCACTATGTCACCAGGACATATACATGATATTACCCTCCACAACATAACCTTCACTATGTCACTAGGACATATAGAGGATACTACCCTCCACAACATAACCTTCACTATGTCACCAGTACATATACAGGATACTACCCTCCACAACACTATGTCACCAGGACATATACAGGATACTACCCTCCACAACACTATGTCACTAGGACATATACAGGATACTACCCCCCACAACATAACCTTTACTATGTCACCAGGACATATACAGGATACTACCCTCCACAACATAACCTTCACTATGTCACCAGGACATATACAGGATGCTACCCTCCACAACATAACCTTCACTATGTCACCAGGACATATACAGGATACTACCCTCCACAACACAACCTTCACTATGTCACCAGGCCATATACAGGATACTACCCTCCACAACATAACCTTCACTATGTCACCAGGCCATATACAGGATGCTACCCTCCACAACATAACCTTCACTATGTCACCAGGCCATATACAGGATGCTACCCTCCACAACATAACTTTCACTATGTCACCAGGACATATACAGGATACTACCCTCCACAACATAACCTACACTATGTCACCAGGACATATACAGGATATTACCCTCCACAACACTATGTCACCAGGACATGTACAGGATACTACCCTCCACAACATAACCTTCACTATGTCACCAGGACATATACAGGATGCTACCCTTCACAACATAACCTTCACTATGTCACCAAGACATATACAGGATACAACCCTCCACAACACTATGTCACCAGGACATATACAGGATACTACCCTCTACAACACTATGTCACCAGGACATATACAGGATACTACCCTCCACAACATAACCTTCACTATGTCACCAGGACATATACAGGATACTACCCTCCACAACATAACCTACACTATGTCACCAGGACATATACAGGATATTACCCTCCACAACACTATGTCACCAGGACATGTACAGGATACTACCCTCCACAACATAACCTTCACTATGTCACCAGGACATATACAGGATGCTACCCTTCACAACATAACCTTCACTATGTCACCAAGACATATACAGGATACAACCCTCCACAACACTATGTCACCAGGACATATACAGGATACTACCCTCTACAACACTATGTCACCAGGACATATACAGGATACTACCCTCCACAACATAACCTTCACTATGTCACCAGGACATATACAGGATACTACCCTCCACAACACTATGTCACCAGGACATATACAGGATACTACCCTCCACATCATAACTTTCACTATGTCACCAGGACATATACAGGATACTACTCTCCACAACATAACCTTCACTATGTCACCAGGACATATACAGGATACTACCCTCCACAACATAACCTTCACTATGTCACCAGGACATATACAGGATACTACCCTCCACAACATAACATTCACTATGTCACCAGGACATATACAGGATACTACCCTCTACAACACTATGTCACCAGGACATATACAGGATGCTACCCTCCACAACATAACCTTCACTATGTCACCAGGACATATACAGGATACTACCCTCTACAACACTATGTCACCAGGACATATACAGGATACTACCCTCCACAACACTATGTCACCAGGACATATACAGGATACTACCCTCTACAACACTATGTCACCAGGACATATACAGGATACTACCCTCCACAACATAACCTTCACTATGTCACCAGGACATATACAGGATACTACCCTCTACAACATAACCTTCACTATGTCACCAAGACATATACAGGATACTACCCTCCACAACATAACCTTCACTATGTCACCAGGACATATACAGGATACTACCCTCCACAACATAACCTTCACTATGTCACCAGGACATATACAGGATACTACCCTCCACAACATAACCTTCACTATGTCACCAGGACATATACAGGATACTACCCTCCACAACATAACCTTCACTATGTCACCAGGACATATACAGGATACTACCCTCCACAACACTATGTCACCAGGACATATACAGGATGCTACCCTCCACAACCTTCACTCCAAATCAAAACTCCAAACCTACAACCTGATTTTGGACCAAATGACCAGGAAGGATTCCTACTACTAAAGATTCTTATTCCCAGGACTATACAGCAAATGCTCTGGCAAACCCACGACCAGCAAAAGAAACACAACAGAAACCTGAACACACCATCCCACCTGGAAATGATTTAGGGGCAATGATTGGATGGGACATTAAACGGGTGTCCTGACTCTCTGTGGTCACTAAAATATCCCATGACAATTATCGTAAGAGTAGGGGTGTTAACCCCGGTGTCCTGGCTAAATTCCCAATCTGTACCTCATACCATCATGGTCACCTAATCATCCCCAGCTTCCAATTGGCTCATTCATCCCCCCTCCTCTCCCCTGTAACTATTCCCCAGGTTGTTGCTGTAAATGAGAATGTGTTCTCAGTCAACTTACCTGGTAAAATAAGGGTTTAATAAGGGGGGGGGGGTTGTTAGCGATGGGTGGGAACTAGATACTAGACAACCAAGACTCTGAGCCAGCCAATGTTCAAGTCTGGAACAGTATTGGTACAGGGGAACCCCAAACAGTTTCAGCTGGACTTTCACAGAACCAAAGAGCTCTCTAGAGGAAGAGTCAACCTCCCAGAACAGAGCACTACTCCCTCACTGAAATGAAGGATAAATTCACCCAGCTGGAGATAAGACAGGTGGAGCTGGAACAGTAGGTGAACACACTCCAGTCAGCACAGACCCAGACAACAGTCCATCACAACAACACCCCCTCAACCAGACAACAGTCCATCACAACAACACCTCCTCAACCAGACAACAGTCCATCACAACAACACCCCCTCAACCAGACAACAGTCCAGCACAACATCACCCCCTCAACCAGACAACAGTCCATCACAACAACACCCCCTCAACCAGACAACAGTCCAACACAACACCACCCCCTCAACCAGACAACAGTCCAACACAACAACACCCCCTCAACCAGACAACAGTCCATCACAACACCCCCCCTCAACCAGACAACAGTCCATCACAACAACACCCCCTCAACCAGACTACAGTCCATCACAACAACACCCCCTCAACCAGACAACAGTCCATCACAACAACACCCCCTCAACCAGACAACAGTCCATCACAACAACACCCCCTCAACCAGACAACAGTCCAACACAACAACACCCCCTCAACCAGACAACAGTCCAGCACAACAACACCCCCTCAACCAGACAACAGTCCAACACAACAACACTCCCTTAACCAGACCCAGACAACAGTCCAACACAACAACACCCCCTCAACCAGACAACAGTCCAGCACAACAACACCCCCTCAACCAGACCCAGACAACAGTCCAGCACAACAACACCCCCTCAACCAGACAACAGTCCATCACAACAACACCCCCTCAACCAGACAACAGTCCATCACAACAACACCCCCTCAACCAGACAACAGTCCATCACAACACCACCCCCTCAACCAGACAACAGTCCAACACAACAACACCCCCTCAACCAGACAACAGTCCAGCACAACAACACCCCCTTAACCAGACCCAGACAACAGTCCAGCACAACAACACCCCCTCAACCAGACCCAGACAACAGTCCACCACAACAACACCCCCTCAACCAGACAACAGTCCATGACAACAACACCCCCTCAACCAGACAACAGTCCAACACAACAACACCCCCTCAACCAGACAACAGTCCATGACAACAACACCCCCTCAACCAGACAACAGTCCAACACAACAACACCCCCTCAACCAGACAACAGTCCAACACAACAACACCCCCTCAACCAGACAACAGTCCAACACAACAACACCCCCTCAACCAGACAACAGTCCAACACAACAACACCCCCTCAACCAGACAACAGTCCAGCACAACAACACCCCCTCAACCAGACAACAGTCCAACACAACAACACCCCCTCAACCAGACAACAGTCCAACACAACAACAACCCCTCAACCAGACAACAGTCCAACACAACAACACCCCCTCAACCAGACAACAGTCCAGCACAACAACACCCCCTCAACCAGACAACAGTCCAACACAACAACACCCCCTCAACTAGAAAACAGTCCAGCACAACAACACCCCCTTAACCAGACAACAGTCCATCACAACAACACCCCCTCAACCAGACAACAGTCCAACACAACAACACCCCCTTAACGAGACAACAGTCCACCACAACAACACCCCCTCAACCAGACAACAGTCCATGACAACAACACCCCCTCAACCAGACAACAGTCCAACACAACAACACCCCCTCAACCAGACAACAGTCCAACACAACAACACCCCCTCAACCAGACAACAGTCCAACACAACAACACCCCCTCAACCAGACAACAGTCCAACACAACAACACCCCCTCAACCAGACAACAGTCCAGCACAACAACACCCCCTCAACCAGACAACAGTCCAACACAACAACACCCCCTCAACCAGACAACAGTCCAACACAACAACAACCCCTCAACCAGACAACAGTCCAACACAACAACACCCCCTCAACCAGACAACAGTCCAGCACAACAACACCCCCTCAACCAGACAACAGTCCAACACAACAACACCCCCTCAACTAGACAACAGTCCAGCACAACAACACCCCCTTAACCAGACAACAGTCCATCACAACAACACCCCCTCAACCAGACAACAGTCCAACACAACAACACCCCCTTAACGAGACAACAGTCCACCACAACAACACCCCCTTAACCAGACAACAGTCCAGCACAACAACACCCCCTTAACCAGACAACAGTCCAACACAACAACACCCCCTCAACCAGACAACAGTCCAACAAAACAACACCCCCTCAACCAGACAACAGTCCATCACAACAACACCCCCTCAACCAGACAACAGTCCATCACAACAACACCCCCTCAACCAGACAACAGACCAGCACAACAACACCCCCTCAACCAGACAACAGTCCATCACAACAACACCCCCTCAACCAGACAACAGTCCATCACAACAACACCCCCTCAACCAGACAACAGTCCAGCACAACAACACCCCCTCAACCAGACAACAGACCAGCACAACAACACCCCCTCAACCAGACAACAGTCCAACACAACAACACCCCCTTAACGAGACAACAGTCCACCACAACAACACCCCCTTAACCAGACAACAGTCCAGCACAACAACACCCCCTTAACCAGACAACAGTCCAACACAACAACACCCCCTCAACCAGACAACAGTCCAACAAAACAACACCCCCTCAACCAGACAACAGTCCATCACAACAACACCCCCTCAACCAGACAACAGTCCATCACAACAACACCCCCTCAACCAGACAACAGACCAGCACAACAACACCCCCTCAACCAGACAACAGTCCATCACAACAACACCCCCTCAACCAGACAACAGTCCATCACAACAACACCCCCTCAACCAGACAACAGTCCAGCACAACAACACCCCCTCAACTAGACAACAGTCCAGCACAACAACACCCCCTCAACCAGACAACAGTCCAACACAACAACACCCCCTCAACCAGACAACAGTCCAGCACAACACCCCCTCAACCAGACAACAGTCCAGCACAACAACACCCCCTTAACCAGACCCAGACAACAGTCCACCACAACAACACCCCCTCAACCAGACAACAGTCCAACACAACAACACCCCCTCAACCAGACAACAGTCCAACACAACAACACCCCCTCAACCAGACAACAGTCCAACACAACAACACCCCCTCAACTAGACAACAGTCCAGCACAACAACACCCCCTCAACCAGACAACAGTCCAACACAACAACACCCCCTCAACCAGACAACAGTCCAGCACAACAACACCCCCTCAACCAGACAACAGTCCAGCACAACAACACCCCCTTAACCAGACAACAGTCCAACACAACAACACCCCCTCAACCAGACAACAGTCCAACACAACAACACCCCCTCAACCAGACAACAGTCCAACACAACAACACCCCCTCAACCAGACAACAGTCCAACACAACAACACCCCCTCAACCAGACAACAGTCCAGCACAACAACACCCCCTCAACCAGACAACAGTCCAGCACAACAAACCCCCTCAACCACACAACAGTCCAGCACAACAACACCCCCTCAACCAGACAACAGTCCAGCACAACAACACCCCCTTAACCAGACAACAGTCCAGCACAACAACACCCCCTCAACCAGACAACAGTCCAGCACAACAACACCCCCTTAACCAGACAACAGTCCAACACAACAACACCTCCTCAACTATTAAAGACGACCAGAACCCACTGGATTCTTGTTATGAATTTTATGAATAAATGACTAAACGATGTATACATTTAACTATAACTATAACTAATTGAATTCTTCCCTGTTTTTCTATATTGATAAATAATGTTAGTTCATAAGGAAGAGGTTATGTAGCATGTATGGGGGAAGAAAGGGATGTCTATGTGAGTCTAAAGACAATTAAGTGGATCATTAACCTATGTTTGAACCAACTAAGATATAACTCTGTGGAGATAAGACAAGACAGCAAGAGCCCCTCTAGGTTTTCCGTATCTGGGGGGACTTTGGAATCAGATCTATCCTTGTCGGAGAGGGGGAGGGACTCTGACGCTGTGTGTAATATATAATCTAATGTACATGGTTTTTGGAGGAGAGATCTCTCGAGAATAAACGCTATTGATTAATTTGGACACGGGTCTTTATCTATTTTATGCAAATAAGGATCTTACAAATTCTTAGAACCGGACAGAGTGTTTGCTTTGTATAAAACAAATTCCTTCCTCAATTCTCCAACAGGAAGCGATTCCCAAACCTTCCATAACAAAGCCGAGGTGATTCCCAAACCTTCCATAACAAAGCCATTACCTACAGACAGATGAACCTGGAGAAGAGTCCCCTAAGCAAGCTGGTCCTGGGGCTCTGTTCACAAACACAAACAGACCCCACAGAGCCCCAGGACAGCAACACAATTAGACCCAACCAAATCATGAGAAAACAAAAAGATAATTACTTAACATTGCAAAGAAAAACACATCTAGAATTCGAAAACAAAACTCATTTTGATAAACTCCCATATCTACTGGGTGAAATACCACAGTGTGTCATCACAGCAGCAAGATGTGTGATCTGTTGCCACAAGAAAAGGGCAACCAGTGAAGAACAAACACCGCTGTAAATACAACCCATATTTATGTTTATTTATTTTCCCTTTTGCACTTTAACTATTTACACATCGTTACAACACTGTATATAGACATAATATGACATCTGAAATGTCTTTATTCTTTTGGAACTTCTGTGTGAGTGTAATGTTTACTGTTCATTGTTTATTTCACTTTTATTTATTATCTATTTCATTTGCTTTGGCAATGTTAACATATGTTTTCCATGCCAACAAAGCCCTTTGAATCGAGAGAGAGAGAGAGAGAGAGAGAGAGAGAGAGAGAGAGAGAGAGAGAGAGAGAGAGAGAGAGAGAGAGAGAGAGAGAGAGAGAGGGAGTGATTGGAGGGAGGAATTGGAGAGAGGGAGAGAATGAAAGAATGAGAGGAGGAAAGGAGGGAGAGAGAGGAGGGAAGGAGAGAGAGAGAGGAGGGAAGGAGAGAGAGAGTAGGGAAGGAGAGAGAGAGAGGGGAGAGAGAGGAGGGAACGAGAGAGGGAGGAGGGAAGGAGAGAGAGAGTAGGGAAGGAGAGAGAGAGAGGGGAAAGAGAGGAGGGAACGAGAGAGGGAGGAGGGAAGGAGAGAGGGAGAGGTGGGAAGGAGAGAGAGAGGAGGGAAGGAGAGAGGAGGATAGATAGACACATATATACAGATAGATATATAGATAGATTGGGAATTTTGTTGATGGAGTACCATTACCCTCTAGTGGTCACTATGATTATTACACTGCAGGTCACTCTTCTGTACAGCAGAGAGCAGTATCGCTCACCTGTTGAATTTCTGAAAGAGGAGTTACTAGCCTGGATGCCAGTCTGTTAACCTAGGTACCAGTCTGTTAGCCTGTTTGTTAGTCTGTTTGCCTGGGAGCCAGTCTGTTAGCCTAGGTGTCAGTCTGTTAGCCTGGGTGCCAGTCTGTTAGCCTGGGTGCCAGTCTGTTAGTGTGGGTGTCAGTCTGTCAGCCTTGGTGTCAGATCATTTTGATAGAGAGCATGTATAACCAAGTGTCAACACATCCTTTCCGGACCTCAATGAAGACCGAATACAGGGGCAAAATTACTAGGTCATGCCAGGTTGTAGAATGCAGACGTGTGTGTGGGGAGGGCTTAGGCCTTTAAAACTACCAACAGTTACCTAGTTACCAAACATTTCTGATCACCCCTTCCAGTCAAATGGCTTCCTCTTACCTGACTCACCCACCCAGTGGTGTTGTGGTTCCAGTATCTCCCCTGAGGCATTCTGGGTGTATTATAATATAAGAGGAGTCTGGGTCGCGCTCCTGTGTGTTTAATTGATCCTCTCAGTTCATTATGGTAATTACTAGACACGGCGGAGGATGAATGTGAAGATAAAACCAGCAGGATGTTTTGCCGCTCCATCTAGATTCCATCTTTACATTAAATATCCTCACATTAAACATCTGTACATTATATATCCTCACCTTAAACATCTTATCATTATATATCCTCACCTTAAACATCTTATCATTATATATCCTCACATTAAACATCTTATCATTAAATATCCTCACATTAAACATCTTATCATTAAATATCCTCACATTAAACATCTTATCATTATATATCCTCACATTAAACATCTCTACATTAAATATCCTCACATTAAACATCTTATCATTAAATATCCTCACATTAAACATCTTATCATTATATATCCTCACATTAAACATATTATCATTAAATATCCTCACATTAAACATCTCTACATTATATATCCTCACATTAAACATCTTATCATTAAATATCCTCACATTAAACATCTCTACATTATATATCCTCACATTAAACATCTTATCATTATATATCCTCACATTAAACATCTTATCATTAAATATCCTCACATTAAACATCTCTACATTATATATCCTCACATTAAACATCTTATCATTATATATCCTCACATTAAACATCTCTACATTATATATCCTCACATTAAACATCTCTACATTATATATCCTCACCTTAAACATCTTATCATTATATATCCTCACATTAAACATCTTATCATTATATATCCTCACATTAAACATCTCTACATTATATATCCTCACATTAAACATCTCTACATTATATATCCTCACCTTAAACATCTTATCATTATATATCCTCACATTAAACATCTTATCATTATATATCCTCACATTAAACATCTCTACATTATATATCCTCACATTAAACATCTTATCATTATATATCCTCACCTTAAACATCTTATCATTAAATATCCTCACATTAAACATCTTATCATTAAATATCCTCACATTAAACATATTATCATTATATATCCTCACATTAAACATCTTATCATTAAATATCCTCACATTAAACATCTTATCATTAAATATCCTCACATTAAACATCTTATCATTAAATATCCTCACATTAAACATATTATCATTAAATATCCTCACATTAAACATCTTATCATTAAATATCCTCACCTTAAACATCTTATCATTATATATCCTCACATTAAACATCTTATCATTAAATATCCTCACATTAAACATCTTATCATTATATATCCTCACCTTAAACATCTTATCATTAAATATCCTCACATTAAACATCTCTACATTATATATCCTCACATTAAACATCTTATCATTATATATCCTCACATTAAACATCTTATCATTATATATCCTCACATTAAACATCTCTACATTAAATATCCTCCCATTAAACATCTTATCATTATATATCCTCACATTAAACATCTTATCATTAAATATCCTCACATTAAACATCTCTACATTATATATCCTCACATTAAACATCTTATCATTATATATCCTCACCTTAAACATCTCTACATTATATATCCTCACATTAAACATCTTATAATTAAATATCCTCACCTTAAACATCTTATCATTAAATATCCTCACATTAAACATCTCTACATTATATATCCTCACATTAAACATCTTATCATTATATATCCTCACATTAAACATCTTATCATTAAATATCCTCACATTAAACATCTTATCATTAAATATCCTCACATTAAACATCTTATCATTATATATCCTCACCTTAAACATCTCTACATTATATATCCTCACATTAAACATCTTATAATTAAATATCCTCACCTTAAACATCTTATCATTAAATATCCTCACATTAAACATCTCTACATTATATATCCTCACATTAAACATCTTATCATTATATATCCTCACATTAAACATCTTATCATTAAATATCCTCACATTAAACATCTCTACATTATATATCCTCACATTAAACATCTTATCATTATATATCCTCACATTAAACATCTCTACATTATATATCCTCACATTAAACATCTTATCATTATATATCCTCACATTAAACATCTTATCATTAAATATCCTCACATTAAACATCTTATCATTAAATATCCTCACATTAAACATCTTATCATTATATATCCTCACATTAAACATCTTATCATTAAATATCCTCACATTAAACATCTCTACATTATATATCCTCACATTAAACATCTTATCATTATATATCCTGACATTAAACATCTTATCATTATATATCCTCACATTAAACATCTTATCATTAAATATCCTCACATTAAACATCTCTACATTATATATCCTCACATTAAACATCTTATCATTAAATATCCTCACATTAAACATCTTATCATTATATATCCTCACATTAAACATCTCTACATTATATATCCTCACATTAAACATCTTATCATTATATATCCTCACATTAAACATCTTATCATTATATATCCTCACATTAAACATCTCTACATTATATATCCTCACATTAAACATCTTATCATTATATATCCTCACATTAAACATCTTATCATTATATATCCTCACATTAAACATCTCTACATTATATATCCTCACATTAACTTCTTGCAACTATAGGGGGTGCTGTTCTGCATTAGCATATTTGGGTCTCCAAATTAAACTGCCTCGTGCTAAATTCTTGATCGTACAATATGCATATTATTGTTATTATTGGATAGAAAACACCTTCTAGTTTCTATAGAAGTTGGAATTTTGTCTCTGAGTGGTACAGAACAATATCTACAGCACTTTTCATGACAGGGGTCAGATTTCAGAATTTTTTACCCCTGATCTGGAGTCTGTTTTTAAGGCGACAGTGAATGCTATGAAGAAACCGACACTGCCTACGTCTTCCTCTGGGTGTCTGTACGTCATCACGTTTTGAATGGAGTCTATTGCACAATCCCAGCCCATATAAAACCACAAAACGTGGGACTACCTTTCTCTCTCTCCGCGCGCCACAAGCAAGATAGGCATCGGACCTGCCTCATTCCAAATCGTTGTTTAACTAGTTAGATTTCTCCGGTCATGTTTTCAGTCGTTATAGTTGTTAAAAACATCATAATGTAGTTAATTTGAACCGTTTTATAGCAATTTATATCCGTTTAGTGCGATTTTGAGGAATTTCTTTGTCGTGCCCTTTTTAGCTTTGGAAACGTTTCGGGGTGTCGGTCGTTGGTGGTGGACATTTCGAAGGACAGAGGACATCTATCGACCAAAAGACGTTTATAACATAGAAAGGATACATTGCCCAAGAATATGATGGAAGAACAGCTCAAAGTAAGCAATATTTAATATGATAAATTGTTGTTCTGTCGAAATATTTTAAACGCATATTTCGCCATTTTGTTTGTTATCGCGTCACTTGGCGAACCCTGTATTGAAAAGTAAGGATAATTTTAAAAATGTAAGTCAGCGGTTGCATTAAGAACTAATTTGTCTTTCGATTCCTGTCAACCCTGTATTTTTTAGTCAAGTATATGATTAGCTTTCAATTAAACTAGATCACTCTGATAGATGACGTCAGACATATTGAGGCTTGATTTCCTAGTATTTTTATTGTGTAACCACGGTTTTGTATGGCTAAATATGCACCTTTTCGAACAAACTGTATATGTATGTTGTAAAATGATGTTACAGGAGTGTCATCTGAAGAATTCTGAGAAGGTTAGTGAAAAAATTAATATATTTTGGCGGTGATTACGTTATAGCGCTCTTTGGCTGGAATCGATGCTCTGGTAACGTTTGCACATGTGGTATGCTAACTTATCGATTTATTGTGTTTTCGCTGAAAAACGCTTAGAAAATCTGAAATATGGTCTGAAATCACAAGAACTGGGTCTTTCCATTGCTATGCTTTGTCTATTTTTATGAAATGTTTTATGATGAGTAAATTGGTCATACACGTTGCTCTATCTAGTAATTCTAGTCGATTTGTGATGGTCGGTGCAATTGTAAACTGTGATTTCTACCTGAAATATGCACTTTTTTCTAACAACACCTATCCTATACCATAAATATGTTATCAGACTGTCATCTGAAGAGGTTTTTTATAGGTTATTGGCTATCAATATCTTAGTTTAGCCGAATTGGTGATAGCACCTGAAGGAGTAAGAAACTGATGGAGTTAGAAAAGTGGTGTATTTTGCTAACGTGTTTAGCTAATAGATTTACATATTGTGTCTTCCCTGTAAAACATTTGAAAAATCTGAAATGGTGGCTTTATTCACAAGATCTGTATCTTTCATCTGGTGTCTTGGACTTGTGATTTAATGATATTTAGATGCTACTATCTACTTGTGAAGCTATGCTAGCTATGCTAATCAGTGTGTGGGGGGGGTGGGGGGTGATCCCGGACCCGGGGTAGAGGCTCGTGAAAGGTTAAACATCTTATCATTAAATATCCTCACATTAAACATATTATCATTAAATATCCTCACATTAAACATCTCTACATTATATATCCTCACATTAAACATCTTATCATTAAATATCCTCACATTAAACATCTTATCATTAAATATCCTCACATTAAACATATTATCATTATATATCCTCACATTAAACATCTCTACATTATATATCCTCACATTAAACATCTTATCATTAAATATCCTCACATTAAACATCTTATCATTATATATCCTCACATTAAACATCTTATCATTATATATCCTCACATTATTAAACATCTTATCATTATATATCCTCACATTAAACATCTCTACATTATATATCCTCACATTAAACATCTTATCATTATATATCCTCACATTAAACATCTTATCATTATATATCCTCACATTAAACATATTATCATTAAATATCCTCACATTAAACATCTCTACATTATATATCCTCACATTAAACATCTTATCATTAAATATCCTCACATTAAACATCTCTACATTATATATCCTCACATTAAACATCTCTACATTATATATCCTCACATTAAACATCTTATCATTAAATATCCTCACATTAAACATCTTATCATTAAATATCCTCACATTAAACATCTTATCATTAAATATCCTCACATTAAACATCTTATCATTAAATATCCTCACATTAAACATCTTATCATTAAATATCCTCACATTAAACATCTTATCATTATATATCCTCACATTAAACATCTTATCATTAAATATCCTCACATTAAACATCTCTACATTATATATCCTCACATTAAACATCTTATCATTAAATATCCTCACATTAAACATCTTATCATTAAATATCCTCACATTAAACATCTCTACATTATATATCCTCACATTAAACATCTTATCATTATATATCCTCACATTAAACATCTTATCATTAAATATCCTCACATTAAACATCTCTACATTATATATCCTCACATTAAACATCTTATCATTATATATCCTCACATTAAACATCTTATCATTAAATATCCTCACATTAAACATCTCTACATTATATATCCTCACATTAAACATCTTATCATTATATATCCTCACCTTAAACATCTTATCATTAAATATCCTCACATTAAACATCTCTACATTATATATCCTCACATTAAACATCTTATCATTATATATCCTCACATTAAACATCTTATCATTAAATATCCTCACATTAAACATCTCTACATTATATATCCTCACATTAAACATCTTATCATTATATATCCTCACATTAAACATCTTATCATTAAATATCCTCACATTAAACATCTTATCATTAAATATCCTCACATTAAACATATTATCATTATATATCCTCACATTAAACATCTTATCATTAAATATCCTCACATTAAACATCTTATCATTAAATATCCTCACATTAAACATCTTATCATTATATATCCTCACATTAAACATCTTATCATTAAATATCCTCACATTAAACATCTCTACATTATATATCCTCACATTAAACATCTTATCATTAAATATCCTCACATTAAACATCTTATCATTATATATCCTCACCTTAAACATCTTATCATTAAATATCCTCACATTAAACATCTCTACATTATATATCCTCACATTAAACATCTTATCATTATATATCCTCACATTAAACATCTTATCATTATATATCCTCACATTAAACATATTATCATTATATATCCTCACATTAAACATCTCTACATTATATATCCTCACATTAAACATCTTATCATTAAATATCCTCACATTAAACATCTTATCATTAAATATCCTCACATTAAACATCTTATCATTAAATATCCTCACATTAAACATCTTATCATTAAATATCCTCACATTAAACATATTATCATTATATATCCTCACATTAAACATCTTATCATTAAATATCCTCACATTAAACATCTTATCATTAAATATCCTCACATTAAACATATTATCATTATATATCCTCACATTAAACATCTTATCATTAAATATCCTCACATTAAACATCTTATCATTATATATCCTCACATTAAACATCTTATCATTAAATATCCTCACATTAAACATATTATCATTATATATCCTCACATTAAACATCTTATCATTAAATATCCTCACATTAAACATCTTATCATTATATATCCTCACATTAAACATCTTATCATTATATATCCTCACATTAAACATCTTATCATTAAATATCCTCACATTAAACATCTCTACATTATATATCCTCACATTAAACATCTTATCATTAAATATCCTCACATTAAACATCTTATCATTAAATATCCTCACATTAAACATCTTATCATTATATATCCTCACATTAAACATCTTATCATTAAATATCCTCACATTAAACATCTTATCATTAAATATCCTCACATTAAACATATTATCATTATATATCCTCACATTAAACATCTTATCATTAAATATCCTCACATTAAACATCTTATCATTATATATCCTCACATTAAACATCTTATCATTAAATATCCTCACATTAAACATCTCTACATTATATATCCTCACATTAAACATATTATCATTATATATCCTCACATTAAACATCTTATCATTATATATCCTCACATTAAACATCTCTACATTAAATATCCTCCCATTAAACATCTTATCATTATATATCCTCACATTAAACATCTTATCATTATATATCCTCACATTAAACATCTTATCATTATATATCCTCACATTAAACATATTATCATTATATATCCTCACATTAAACATATTATCATTATATATCCTCACATTAAACATCTCTACATTATATATCCTCACATTAAACATCTTATCATTATATATCCTCACATTAAACATATTATCATTAAATATCCTCACATTAAACATATTATCATTATATATCCTCACATTAAACATATTATCATTATATATCCTCACATTAAACATCTTATCATTATATATCCTCACATTAAACATCTTATCATTATATATCCTCACATTAAACATCTTATCATTATATATCCTCACATTAAACATCTTATCATTATATATCCTCACATTAAACATATTATCATTATATATCCTCACATTAAACATCTCTACATTATATATCCTCACATTAAACATCTTATCATTATATATCCTCACATTAAACATCTTATCATTAAATATCCTCACATTAAACATCTCTACATTATATATCCTCACATTAAACATCTTATCATTATATATCCTCACCTTAAACATCTCTACATTATATATCCTCACATTAAACATCTTATAATTAAATATCCTCACCTTAAACATCTTATCATTAAATATCCTCACATTAAACATCTCTACATTATATATCCTCACATTAAACATCTTATCATTATATATCCTCACATTAAACATCTTATCATTAAATATCCTCACATTAAACATCTTATCATTATATATCCTCACATTAAACATCTTATCATTAAATATCCTCACATTAAACATCTCTACATTATATATCCTCACATTAAACATCTTATCATTATATATCCTCACATTAAACATCTCTACATTATATATCCTCACATTAAACATCTTATCATTATATATCCTCACATTAAACATCTTATCATTAAATATCCTCACATTAAACATCTTATCATTAAATATCCTCACATTAAACATCTTATCATTATATATCCTCACATTAAACATCTTATCATTAAATATCCTCACATTAAACATCTCTACATTATATATCCTCACATTAAACATCTTATCATTATATATCCTCACATTAAACATCTCTACATTATATATCCTCACATTAAACATCTTATCATTATATATCCTCACATTAAACATCTTATCATTATATATCCTCACATTAAATTTAATGTGAGGATATCATTAAATATCCTCACATTAAACATCTCTACATTATATATCCTCACATTAAACATATTATCATTAAATATCCTCACATTAAACATCTTATCATTATATATCCTCACATTAAACATCTCTACATTATATATCCTCACATTAAACATCTTATCATTATATATCCTCACATTAAACATCTTATCATTATATATCCTCACATTAAACATCTCTACATTATATATCCTCACATTAAACATCTTATCATTAAATATCCTCACATTAAACATATTATCATTATATATCCTCACATTAAACATCTCTACATTATATATCCTCACATTAAACATCTTATCATTATATATCCTCACATTAAACATCTCTACATTATATATCCTCACATTAAACATCTTATCATTAAATATCCTCACATTAAACATCTTATCATTATATATCCTCACATTAAACATCTTATCATTATATATCCTCACATTAAACATCTTATCATTAAATATCCTCACATTAAACATCTTATCATTATATATCCTCACATTAAACATCTTATCATTATATATCCTCACATTAAACATCTTATCATTAAATATCCTCACATTAAACATCTTATCATTATATATCCTCACATTAAACATCTTATCATTATATATCCTCACATTAAACATCTTATCATTATATATCCTCACCTTAAACATCTTATCATTATATATCCTCACATTAAACATCTTATGATTAAATATCCTCACCTTAAACATCTTATCATTATATATCCTCACATTAAACATCTTATCATTATATATCCTCACATTAAACATCTTATCATTATATATCCTCACATTAAACATATTATCATTATATATCCTCACATTAAACATCTTATCATTAAATATCCTCACATTAAACATCTCTACATTATATATCCTCACATTAAACATCTTATCATTATATATCCTCACATTAAACATCTTATCATTAAATATCCTCACATTAAACATCTCTACATTATATATCCTCACATTAAACATATTATCATTAAATATCCTCACATTAAACATCTTATCATTAAATATCCTCACATTAAACATCTCTACATTATATATCCTCACATTAAACATCTTATCATTAAATATCCTCACCTTAAACATCTTATCATTATATATCCTCACATTAAACATCTTATCATTATATATCCTCACCTTAAACATCTCTACATTATATATCCTCACATTAAACATCTTATCATTATATATCCTCACATTAAACATCTTATCATTATATATCCTCACATTAAACATCTTATCATTATATATTCTCACCTTAAACATCTCTACATTATATATCCTCACCTTAAACATCTTATCATTAAATATCCTCACATTAAACATCTTATCATTAAATATCCTCACCTTAAACATCTTATCATTAAATATCCTCACATTAAACATCTCTACATTATATATCCTCACCTTAAACATCTTATCATTAAATATCCTCACCTTAAACATCTTATCATTAAATATCCTCACATTAAACATATTATCATTAAATATCCTCACATTAAACATCTTATCATTAAATATCCTCACATTAAACATCTCTACATTATATATCCTCACATTAAACATCTTATCATTATATATCCTCACATTAAACATCTTATCATTATATATCCTCACATTAAACATCTTATCATTATATATCCTCACATTAAACATCTTATCATTAAATATCCTCACATTAAACATATTATCATTATATATCCTCACATTAAACATCTCTACATTATATATCCTCACATTAAACATCTTATCATTAAATATCCTCACATTAAACATCTTATCATTAAATATCCTCACATTAAACATCTCTACATTATATATCCTCACATTAAACATCTTATCATTATATATCCTCACATTAAACATCTTATCATTATATATCCTCACATTAAACATCTTATCATTATATATCCTCACATTAAACATCTTATCATTAAATATCCTCACATTAAACATCTTATCATTAAATATCCTCACATTAAACATATTATCATTATATATCCTCACATTAAACATCTTATCATTATATATCCTCACATTAAACATCTTATCATTAAATATCCTCACATTAAACATCTTATCATTATATATCCTCACATTAAACATATTATCATTATATATCCTCACATTAAACATCTCTACATTATATATCCTCACATTAAACATCTTATCATTAAATATCCTCACATTAAACATCTTATCATTATATATCCTCACATTAAACATCTTATCATTAAATATCCTCACATTAAACATCTCTACATTAAATATCCTCACATTAAACATCTTATCATTATATATCCTCACATTAAACATCTTATCATTAAATATCCTCACATTAAACATCTTATCATTATATATCCTCACATTAAACATCTTATCATTAAATATCCTCACATTAAACATCTTATCATTATATATCCTCACATTAAACATCTTATCATTATATATCCTCACATTAAACATCTTATCATTATATATCCTCACATTAAACATCTTATCATTATATATCCTCACATTAAACATCTCTACATTAAATATCCTCACATTAAACATCTTATCATTATATATCCTCACATTAAACATCTCTACATTATATATCCTCACATTAAACATCTTATCATTATATATCCTCACATTAAACATCTTATCATTATATATCCTCACATTAAACATCTTATCATTATATATCCTCACATTAAACATCTTATCATTATATATCCTCACATTAAACATCTTATCATTATATATCCTCACATTAAACATCTTATCATTAAATATCCTCACATTAAACATCTTATCATTAAATATCCTCACATTAAACATCTCTACATTATATATCCTCACATTAAACATCTTATCATTAAATATCCTCACATTAAACATCTTATCATTATATATCCTCACATTAAACATATTATCATTAAATATCCTCACATTAAACATCTTATCATTATATATCCTCACATTAAACATATTATCATTAAATATCCTCACATTAAACATCTTATCATTATATATCCTCACATTAAACATCTCTACATTATATATCCTCACATTAAACATCTTATCATTATATATCCTCACATTAAACATATTATCATTAAATATCCTCACATTAAACATCTTATCATTATATATCCTCACATTAAACATATTATCATTAAATATCCTCACATTAAACATCTTATCATTATATATCCTCACATTAAACATCTCTACATTATATATCCTCACATTAAACATCTTATCATTATATATCCTCACATTAAATATCTTATCATTATATATCCTCACATTAAACATCTTATCATTATATATCCTCACATTAAACATCTTATCATTATATATCCTCACATTAAACATCTCTACATTAAATATCCTCACATTAAACATCTTATCATTAAATATCCTCACATTAAACATCTTATCATTATATATCCTCACATTAAACATCTTATCATTATATATCCTCACATTAAACATCTTATCATTATATATCCTCACATTAAACATCTTATCATTATATATCCTCACATTAAACATCTTATCATTATATATCCTCACATTAAACATCTCTACATTATATATCCTCACATTAAACATCTTATCATTAAATATCCTCACATTAAACATCTTACATTTACATTTACATTTAAGTCATTTAGCAGACGCTCTTATCCAGAGCGACTTACAAATTGGTGCATTCACCTTATGACATCCAGTGGAACGGCCACTTTACAATAGTGCATCTAAATCTTTTAAGGGGGGGGGGGGAGTGAGAAGGATTACTTTATCCTATCCTAGGTATTCCTTAAAGAGGTGGGGTTTCAGGTGTCTCCGGAAGGTGGTGATTGACTCCGCTGTCCTGGCGTCGTGAGGGAGTTTGTTCCACCATTGGGGGGCCAGAGCAGCGAACAGTTTTGACTGGGCTGAGCGGGAACTGTACTTCCTCAGTGGTAGGGAGGCGAGCAGGCCAGAGGTGGATGAACGCAGTGCCCTTGTTTGGGTGTAGGGCCTGATCAGAGCCTGGAGGTACTGAGGTGCCGTTCCCCTCACAGCTCCGTAGGCAAGCACCATGGTCTTGTAGCGGATGCGAGCTTCAACTGGAAGCCAGTGGAGAGAGCGGAGGAGCGGGGTGACGTGAGAGAACTTGGGAAGGTTGAACACCAGACGGGCTGCGGCGTTCTGGATGAGTTGTAGGGGTTTAATGGCACAGGCAGGGAGCCCAGCCAACAGCGAGTTGCAGTAATCCAGACGGGAGATGACAAGTGCCTGGATTAGGACCTGCGCCGCTTCCTGTGTGAGGCAGGGTCGTACTCTGCGGATGTTGTAGAGCATGAACCTACAGGAACGGGCCACCGCCTTGATGTTGGTTGAGAACGACAGGGTGTTGTCCAGGATCACGCCAAGGTTCTTAGCGCTCTGGGAGGAGGACACAATGGAGTTGTCAACCGTGATGGCGAGATCATGGAACGGGCAGTCCTTCCCCGGGAGGAAGAGCAGCTCCGTCTTGCCGAGGTTCAGCTTGAGGTGGTGATCCGTCATCCACACTGATATGTCTGCCAGACATGCAGAGATGCGATTCGCCACCTGGGCATCAGAAGGGGGAAAGGAGAAGATTAGTTGTGTGTCGTCTGCATAGCAATGATAGGAGAGACCATGTGAGGTTATGACAGAGCCAAGTGACTTGGTGTATAGCGAGAATAGGAGAGGGCCTAGAACAGAGCCCTGGGGGACACCAGTGGTGAGAGCACGTGGTGAGGAGACAGATTCTCGCCACGCCACCTGGTAGGAGCGACCTGTCAGGTAGGACGCAATCCAAGCGTGGGCCGCGCCGGAGATGCCCAACTCGGAGAGGGTGGAGAGGAGGATCTGATGGTTCACAGTATCGAAGGCAGCCGATAGGTCTAGAAGGATGAGAGCAGAGGAGAGAGAGTTAGCTTTAGCAGTGCGGAGCGCCTCCGTGATACAGAGAAGAGCAGTCTCAGTTGAATGACTAGTCTTGAAACCTGACTGATTTGGATCAAGAAGGTCATTCTGAGAGAGATAGCGGGAGAGCTGGCCAAGGACGGCACGTTCAAGAGTTTTGGAGAGAAAAGAAAGAAGGGATACTGGTCTGTAGTTGTTGACATCGGAGGGATCGAGTGTAGGTTTTTTCAGAAGGGGTGCAACTCTCGCTCTCTTGAAGACGGAAGGGACGTAGCCAGCGGTCAGGGATGAGTTGATGAGCGAGGTGAGGTAAGGGAGAAGGTCTCCGGAAATGGTCTGGAGAAGAGAGGAGGGGATAGGGTCAAGCGGGCAGGTTGTTGGGCGGCCGGCCGTCACAAGACGCGAGATTTCATCTGGAGAGAGAGGGGAGAAAGAGGTCAGAGCACAGGGTGGGGCAGTGTGAGCAGAACCAGCGGTGTCGTTTGACTTAGCAAACGAGGATCGGATGTCGTCGACCTTCTTTTCAAAATGGTTGACGAAGTCATCTGCAGAGAGGGAGGAGGGGGGGGAGGGGGAGGAGGATTCAGGAGGGAGGAGAAGGTGGCAAAGAGCTTCCTGGGGTTAGAGGCAGATGCTTGGAATTTAGAGTGGTAGAAAGTGGCTTTAGCAGCAGAGACAGAAGAGGAAAATGTAGAGAGGAGGGAGTGAAAGGATGCCAGGTCCGCAGGGAGGCGAGTTTTCCTCCATTTCCGCTCGGCTGCCCGGAGCCCTGTTCTGTGAGCTCGCAATGAGTCGTCGAGCCACGGAGCGGGAGGGGAGGACCGAGCCGGCCTGGAGGATAGGGGACATAGAGAGTCAAAGGATGCAGAAAGGGAGGAGAGGAGGGTTGAGGAGGCAGAATCAGGAGATAGGTTGGAGAAGGTTTGAGCAGAGGGAAGAGATGATAGGATGGAAGAGGAGAGGGTAGCGGGGGAGAGAGAGCGAAGGTTGGGACGGCGCGATACCATCCGAGTAGGGGCAGTGTGGGAAGTGTTGGATGAGAGCGAGAGGGAAAAGGATACAAGGTAGTGGTCGGAGACTTGGAGGGGAGTTGCAATGAGGTTAGTGGAAGAACAGCATCTAGTAAAGATGAGGTCGAGCGTATTGCCTGCCTTGTGAGTAGGGGGGGAAGGTGAGAGGGTGAGGTCAAAAGAGGAGAGGAGTGGAAAGAAGGAGGCAGAGAGGAATGAGTCAAAGGTAGACGTGGGGAGGTTAAAGTCGCCCAGAACTGTGAGAGGTGAGCCGTCCTCAGGAAAGGAGCTAATCAAGGCATCGAGCTCATTGATGAACTCTCCGAGGGAACCTGGAGGGCGATAAATGATAAGGATGTTAAGCTTGAAAGGGCTGGTAACTGTGACAGCATGGAATTCAAAGGAGGCGATAGACAGATGGGTAAGGGGAGAAAGAGAGAATGACCACTTGGGAGAGATGAGGATCCCGGTGCCACCACCCCGCTGACCAGAAGCTCTCGGGGTGTGCGAGAACACGTGGGCGGACGAAGAGAGAGCAGTAGGAGTAGCAGTGTTATCTGTGGTGATCCATGTTTCCGTCAGTGCCAGGAAGTCGAGGGACTGGAGGGAGGCATAGGCTGAGATGAACTCTGCCTTGTTGGCCGCAGATCGGCAGTTCCAGAGGCTACCGGAGACCTGGAACTCCACGTGGGTCGTGCGCGCTGGGACCACCAGATTAGGGTGGCCGATGCCACGCGGTGTGGAGCGTTTGTATGGTCTGTGCAGAGAGGAGAGAACAGGGATAGACAGACACATAGTTGACAGGCTACAGAAGAGACTACGCTAATGCAAAGGAGATTGGAGTGGCAAGTGGACTACGCGTCTCGAATGTTCAGAAAGTTAAGCTTACGTAGCAAGAATCTTATTGACTAAAATGATTAAGATGATACAGTACTGCTGAAGTAGGCTAGCTGGCAGTGGCTGCGTTGTTGACTTTGTAGGCTAGCTGGCAGTTGTTGACTTTGTAGGCTAGCTGGCAGTGGCTGCGTTGTTGACACTACACTAATCAAGTCGTTCCGTTGAGTGTAATAGTATCTACAGTGCTGCTATTCGGGGGCTAGCTGGCTAGCTAGCAGTGTTGATTACGTTACGTTGCGTTAAAAGAACGACAATAGCTGGCTAGCTAACCTAGAAAATCGCTCTAGACTACACAATTATCTTTGATACAAAGACGGCTATGTAGCTAGCTATGTAGCTAGCTACGATCAAACAAATCAAACCGTTGTACTGTAATGAAATGAAATGAAAATATGATACTACCTGTGGAGCGAAGCGGAATGCGACCGGGTTGTTGAGTGCAGAAGTTCTATTCGGTAGACGTTGGCTAGCTGTTGGCTAGCTAGCAGTGTCTCCTACGTTAAGGACGACAGATAGCTGGCTAGCTAGCCTCGGTAAATTAAGATAATCACTCTAAAACTACACACTCTAAACTACACAATTATCTTGGATACGAAGACAGCAAAGACAACTATGTAGCTAGCTAACACTACACTAATCAAGTCGTTCAGTTGGGTGTAATAGTTGCTACAGTGCTGCTATTCGGTAGACGGTGGACGTTTGCTAGCTGGCTAGCTGCTGGGCAGATGGCAGATAGCAGTGTAGACTGCGTTAGGACGACGAAATACGATAATTACGCAATTATCTTTGATACAAAGACGGCTATGTAGCTAGCTAAGAAGAAATTGCTAAGATTAGACAAATTAAACCGTTGTACTATAATGAAATGTAATGAAAAGTTATACTACCTGCGGACCAAAGTGCTGCTATTCGGTAGACGGTGGACGTTTGCTAGCTGGCTAGCTGCTGGGCAGATGGGCATAATCTTCGTAATGCTTAAGTTGTTATGTGGACACGTGACATACCGACAACTTTGATAAAAAACAATATAGGAGTTGTCTGCAGATCGCTATGCATATTCATGCTAGTAGCTTAGCATCTCTCTCCATTGAATACAGGCGGTGCATATTCATGCTAGTAGCTTAGCATCTCTCTCCATTGAATACAGGCGGTGCATATTCATGCTTGTAGCTTAGCATCTTATCATTATATATCCTCACATTAAACATCTTATCATTAAATATCCTCACATTAAACATCTTATCATTATATATCCTCACATTAAACATCTTATCATTATATATCCTCACATTAAACATCTCTACATTAAATATCCTCACATTAAACATCTTATCATTAAATATCCTCACATTAAACATCTTATCATTATATATCCTCACATTAAACATCTTATCATTAAATATCCTCACATTAAACATCTTATCATTAAATATCCTCACCTTAAACATCTTATCATTATATATCCTCACATTAAACATCTTATCATTATATATCCTCACATTAAACATCTTATCATTATATATCCTCACCTTAAACATCTTATCATTATATATCCTCACATTAAACATCTTATCATTAAATATCCTCACCTTAAACATCTTATCATTATATATCCTCACATTAAACATCTTATCATTAAATATCCTCACATTAAACATCTTATCATTATATATCCTCACATTAAACATCTTATCATTATATATCCTCACATTAAACATATTATCATTATATATCCTCACATTAAACATCTTATCATTAAATATCCTCACATTAAACATCTCTACATTATATATCCTCACATTAAACATCTTATCATTATATATCCTCACATTAAACATCTTATCATTAAATATCCTCACATTAAACATCTCTACATTATATATCCTCACATTAAACATATTATCATTAAATATCCTCACATTAAACATCTTATCATTAAATATCCTCACATTAAACATCTCTACATTATATATCCTCACATTAAACATCTTATCATTAAATATCCTCACCTTAAACATCGTATCATTATATATCCTCACATTAAACATCTTATCATTATATATCCTCACCTTAAACATCTCTACATTATATATCCTCACATTAAACATCTTATCATTATATATCCTCACATTAAACATCTTATCATTATATATCCTCACATTAAACATCTTATCATTATATATTCTCACCTTAAACATCTCTACATTATATATCCTCACCTTAAACATCTTATCATTAAATATCCTCACATTAAACATCTTATCATTAAATATCCTCACCTTAAACATCTTATCATTAAATATCCTCACATTAAACATCTCTACATTATATATCCTCACCTTAAACATCTTATCATTAAATATCCTCACCTTAAACATCTTATCATTAAATATCCTCACATTAAACATATTATCATTAAATATCCTCACATTAAACATCTTATCATTAAATATCCTCACATTAAACATCTCTACATTATATATCCTCACATTAAACATCTTATCATTATATATCCTCACATTAAACATCTTATCATTATATATCCTCACATTAAACATCTTATCATTATATATCCTCACATTAAACATCTTATCATTAAATATCCTCACATTAAACATATTATCATTATATATCCTCACATTAAACATCTCTACATTATATATCCTCACATTAAACATCTTATCATTAAATATCCTCACATTAAACATCTTATCATTAAATATCCTCACATTAAACATCTTATCATTAAATATCCTCACATTAAACATCTCTACATTATATATCCTCACATTAAACATCTTATCATTATATATCCTCACATTAAACATCTTATCATTATATATCCTCACATTAAACATCTCTACATTATATATCCTCACATTAAACATCTTATCATTAAATATCCTCACATTAAACATCTTATCATTAAATATCCTCACATTAAACATATTATCATTATATATCCTCACATTAAACATCTTATCATTATATATCCTCACATTAAACATCTTATCATTAAATATCCTCACATTAAACATCTTATCATTAAATATCCTCACATTAAACATATTATCATTATATATCCTCACATTAAACATCTTATCATTATATATCCTCACATTAAACATCTTATCATTAAATATCCTCACATTAAACATCTCTACATTATATATCCTCACATTAAACATATTATCATTATATATCCTCACATTAAACATCTTATCATTATATATCCTCACATTAAACATCTTATCATTATATATCCTCACATTAAACATATTATCATTATATATCCTCACATTAAACATCTCTACATTATATATCCTCACATTAAACATCTTATCATTAAATATCCTCACATTAAACATCTTATCATTATATATCCTCACATTAAACATCTTATCATTAAATATCCTCACATTAAACATCTTATCATTAAATATCCTCACATTAAACATCTTATCATTATATATCCTCACATTAAACATCTTATCATTAAATATCCTCACATTAAACATCTTATCATTATATATCCTCACATTAAACATCTTATCATTAAATATCCTCACATTAAACATCTTATCATTATATATCCTCACATTAAACATATTATCATTAAATATCCTCACATTAAACATCTTATCATTATATATCCTCACATTAAACATCTTATCATTATATATCCTCACATTAAACATCTCTACATTATATATCCTCACATTAAACATCTTATCATTAAATATCCTCACATTAAACATCTTATCATTATATATCCTCACATTAAACATCTCTACATTAAATATCCTCACATTAAACATCTTATCATTATATATCCTCACATTAAACATCTCTACATTAAATATCCTCACATTAAACATCTTATCATTAAATATCCTCACATTAAACATCTTATCATTATATATCCTCACATTAAACATCTTATCATTATATATCCTCACATTAAACATCTTATCATTATATATCCTCACATTAAACATCTCTACATTATATATCCTCACATTAAACATCTTATCATTATATATCCTCACATTAAACATATTATCATTAAATATCCTCACATTAAACATCTTATCATTATATATCCTCACATTAAACATATTATCATTAAATATCCTCACATTAAACATCTTATCATTATATATCCTCACATTAAACATCTCTACATTATATATCCTCACATTAAACATCTTATCATTATATATCCTCACATTAAACATCTTATCATTATATATCCTCACATTAAACATCTTATCATTATATATCCTCACATTAAACATCTTATCATTATATATCCTCACATTAAACATCTTATCATTATATATCCTCACATTAAACATCTCTACATTAAATATCCTCACATTAAACATCTTATCATTAAATATCCTCACATTAAACATCTTATCATTATATATCCTCACATTAAACATCTTATCATTATATATCCTCACATTAAACATCTTATCATTATATATCCTCACCTTAAACATCTTATCATTATATATCCTCACCTTAAACATCTTATCATTATATATCCTCACCTTAAACATCTTATCATTAAATATCCTCACATTAAACATCTTATCATTATATATCCTCACATTAAACATATTATCATTAAATATCCTCACATTAAACATCTTATCATTATATATCCTCACATTAAACATCTCTACATTATATATCCTCACATTAAACATCTTATCATTATATATCCTCACATTAAACATATTATCATTAAATATCCTCACATTAAACATCTTATCATTATATATCCTCACATTAAACATATTATCATTAAATATCCTCACATTAAACATCTTATCATTATATATCCTCACATTAAACATCTCTACATTATATATCCTCACATTAAACATCTTATCATTATATATCCTCACATTAAACATCTTATCATTATATATCCTCACATTAAACATCTTATCATTATATATCCTCACATTAAACATCTTATCATTATATATCCTCACATTAAACATCTTATCATTATATATCCTCACATTAAACATCTCTACATTAAATATCCTCACATTAAACATCTTATCATTAAATATCCTCACATTAAACATCTTATCATTATATATCCTCACATTAAACATCTTATCATTATATATCCTCACATTAAACATCTTATCATTATATATCCTCACATTAAACATCTTATCATTATATATCCTCACCTTAAACATCTTATCATTATATATCCTCACCTTAAACATCTTATCATTAAATATCCTCACATTAAACATCTTATCATTAAATATCCTCACCTTAAACATCTCTACATTATATATCCTCACATTAAACATCTTATCATTAAATATCCTCACATTAAACATCTTATCATTATATATCCTCACATTAAACATCTTATCATTAAATATCCTCACATTAAACATCTTATCATTATATATCCTCACATTAAACATCTTATCATTATATATCCTCACATTAAACATCTCTACATTAAATATCCTCACATTAAACATCTTATCATTAAATATCCTCACATTAAACATCTTATCATTATATATCCTCACATTAAACATCTTATCATTATATATCCTCACATTAAACATCTTATCATTAAATATCCTCACATTAAACATCTTATCATTAAATATCCTCACATTAAACATCTTATCATTAAATATCCTCACATTAAACATCTTATCATTATATATCCTCACATTAAACATCTTATCATTATATATCCTCACATTAAACATATTATCATTAAATATCCTCACATTAAACATCTTATCATTAAATATCCTCACATTAAACATCTTATCATTAAATATCCTCACATTAAACATCTTATCATTATATATCCTCACATTAAACATCTTATCATTATATATCCTCACATTAAACATCTCTACATTAAATATCCTCACATTAAACATCTCTACATTATATATCCTCACCTTAAACATCTCTACATTATATATCCTCACCTTAAACATCTCTACATTATATATCCTCACATTAAACATCTTATCATTATATATCCTCACATTAAACATCTTATCATTAAATATCCTCACATTAAACATCTTATCATTATATATCCTCACATTAAACATCTTATCATTATATATCCTCACATTAAACATCTTATCATTAAATATCCTCACATTAAACATCTTATCATTAAATATCCTCACATTAAACATCTTATCATTAAATATCCTCACATTAAACATCTTATCATTATATATCCTCACATTAAACATCTTATCATTATATATCCTCACATTAAACATATTATCATTAAATATCCTCACATTAAACATCTTATCATTAAATATCCTCACATTAAACATCTTATCATTAAATATCCTCACATTAAACATCTTATCATTATATATCCTCACATTAAACATCTTATCATTATATATCCTCACATTAAACATCTCTACATTAAATATCCTCACATTAAACATCTCTACATTATATATCCTCACCTTAAACATCTCTACATTATATATCCTCACCTTAAACATCTCTACATTATATATCCTCACCTTAAACATCTCTACATTATATATCCTCACATTAAACATCTTATCATTATATATCCTCACATTAAACATCTTATCATTATATATCCTCACATTAAACATATTATCATTAAATATCCTCACATTAAACATCTTATCATTAAATATCCTCACATTAAACATCTTATCATTAAATATCCTCACATTAAACATCTTATCATTATATATCCTCACATTAAACATCTTATCATTATATATCCTCACATTAAACATCTCTACATTAAATATCCTCACATTAAACATCTTATCATTAAATATCCTCACATTAAACATCTTATCATTAAATATCCTCACATTAAACATCTTATCATTATATATCCTCACATTAAACATCTTATCATTATATATCCTCACATTAAACATATTATCATTAAATATCCTCACATTAAACATCTTATCATTAAATATCCTCACATTAAACATCTTATCATTAAATATCCTCACATTAAACATCTTATCATTATATATCCTCACATTAAACATCTTATCATTATATATCCTCACATTAAACATCTCTACATTAAATATCCTCACATTAAACATCTCTACATTATATATCCTCACCTTAAACATCTCTACATTATATATCCTCACATTAAACATCTCTACATTATATATCCTCACATTAAACATCTTATCATTATATATCCTCACATTAAACATCTTATCATTATATATCCTCACATTAAACATCTTATCATTATATATCCTCACATTAAACATCTTATCATTATATATCCTCACATTAAACATCTTATCATTAAATATCCTCACATTAAACATCTTATCATTAAATATCCTCACATTAAACATCTTATCATTAAATATCCTCACATTAAACATCTTATCATTAAATATCCTCACATTAAACATCTTATCATTATATATCCTCACATTAAACATCTTATCATTATATATCCTCACATTAAACATCTCTACATTAAATATCCTCACATTAAACATCTCTACATTATATATCCTCACCTTAAACATCTCTACATTATATATCCTCACCTTAAACATCTCTACATTATATATCCTCACATTAAACATCTTATCATTAAATATCCTCACATTAAACATCTTATCATTATATATCCTCACATTAAACATCTTATCATTATATATCCTCACATTAAACATATTATCATTATATATCCTCACATTAAACATCTTATCATTAAATATCCTCACATTAAACATCTTATCATTAAATATCCTCACATTAAACATCTTATCATTATATATCCTCACATTAAACATCTTATCATTATATATCCTCACATTAAACATCTTATCATTATATATCCTCACATTAAACATCTCTACATTAAATATCCTCACATTAAACATCTCTACATTATATATCCTCACATTAAACATCTTATCATTAAATATCCTCACATTAAACATCTTATCATTAAATATCCTCACATTAAACATCTTATCATTATATATCCTCACATTAAACATCTTATCATTATATATCCTCACATTAAACATCTCTACATTAAATATCCTCACATTAAACATCTCTACATTATATATCCTCACCTTAAACATCTCTACATTATATATCCTCACCTTAAACATCTCTACATTATATATCCTCACATTAAACATCTTATCATTATATATCCTCACATTAAACATCTCTACATTAAATATCCTCACATTAAACATCTCTACATTATATATCCTCACATTAAACATCTTATCATTATATATCCTCACATTAAACATCTTATCATTAAATATCCTCACATTAAACATCTCTACATTATATATCCTCACATTAAACATATTATCATTAAATATCCTCACATTAAACATCTTATCATTAAATATCCTCACATTAAACATCTTATCATTATATATCCTCACATTAAACATCTTATCATTAAATATCCTCACATTAAACATCTTATCATTATATATCCTCACATTAAACATCTCTACATTATATATCCTCACATTAAACATCTTATCATTATATATCCTCACATTAAACATCTTATCATTATATATCCTCACATTAAACATATTATCATTAAATATCCTCACATTAAACATCTTATCATTATATATCCTCACCTTAAACATCTCTACATTATATATCCTCACCTTAAACATCTCTACATTATATATCCTCACATTAAACATCTTATCATTATACAGTGGGGAGAACAAGTATTTGATACACTGCCGATTTTGCAGATTTTCCTACTTAAAAAGCATGTAGAGGTCTGTAATTTTTATCATAGGTACACTTCAACTGTGAGAGACGGAATCTAAAACAAAAATCCAGAAAATCACATTGTATGATTTTTAAGTAATTAATTAGCATTTTATTGCATGACATAAGTATTTGATACATCAGAAAAGCAGAACTTAATATTTGGTACAGAATCCTTTGTTTGCAATTACAGAGATCATACGTTTCCTGTAGTTCTTGACCAGGTTTGCACACACTGCAGCAGGGATTTTGGCCCACTCCTCCATACAGACCTTCTCCAGATCCTTCAGGTTTCGGGGCTGTCGCTGGGCAATACGGACTTTCAGCTCCCTCCAAAGATTTTCTATTGGGTTTAGGTCTGGAGACTGGCTAGGCCACTCCAGGACCTTGAGATACTTCTTACGGAGCCACTCCTTAGTTGCCCTGGCTGTGTGTTTCGGGTCGTTGTCATGCTGGAAGACCCAGCCACGACCCATCATCAATGCTCTTACTGAGGGAAGGAGGTTGTTGGCTAAGATCTCGCAATACATGGCCCCATCCATCCTCCCCTCAATACGGTGCAGTCGTCCTGTCCCCTTTGCAGAAAAGCATCCCCAAAGAATGATGTTTCCACCTCCATGCTTCACGGTTGGGATGGTGTTCTTGGGGTTGTACTCATCCTTCTTCTTCCTCCAAACACGGCGAGTGGAGTTTAGCCTGTTGAGGATGGGGGCGCTGTTGTGGCTATTTATGCTAATCGTGTAATTTTTTGAAACGGCTTCCCACAAAGTTCTTGATCGTACAATATGCATATTATTATTATTATTGGATAGAAAACAGTCTATAGTTTCTATAGGAGTTGAAATTTTGTCTCTAAGTGGAACAGAGCCCATTCTACAGCAATTTCCCTGACATGGAGTCAGAGTTCAGAAATTTTGGCCACTGTTCTGGAGTCAGTTAAAAGGGCACTGTTATTGCTATGACTATACGGACACTGCTTACGTCTTCCCCTGGATGTCTTTACGTGATGACGATTTGAATGGGGTCGATTGCGCGTTCACAGGCACTATAAATTAAAAAACCCTGAGGCTAGTCACTCTTTTGGAGCTGCGTCATGCGCCTAGAGGACACCGACCCGCACCTGTTCCAAGCATTAGTGGAGGGAGTAATATTACTCTGGTCATGTTTCTACTCGTTATGGGAGTTAAAAACATCATAAGGTAGTTAATTTAAAGCGTTTTATAGCAATTTATATCCGTTTAGTGCGATTTTGGGACATTTATTTCTGAAACGCTGTGAATTGCTGGGCACGCTTCCAGTTCATCCCGAACGCAGTTGGCATTTCCACATGGCAAGAGGACAGCTTTCCACCAAAAGACGATTGGACCCAAGAAAGGATCCTTTGCCCAAGATACTGATGGAAGAACAGCTCAAAGTAGGACATTTTTATTATGATAAATCGTGTTTCTGTCGAAAAATGTTAGTGGCTTAGGACGCCATGTTTTTTGACGTAGCTTCGCTTGGCGCAAGCTGTATTGAAAAGTAAGGATAATTTAAAAAATGTAATTCCGCGATTGTATTAAGAATTAAATTGTCTATCAATCCCTGTCCACCCTATATTTTTTAGTCACGTTTATGAGTATTTATGTATAAGAGTAGATCACTGTCTAAGTGGCGCACAGACTTTTTCTGACCAGCTGAGCTACATTTCACATTGTCTAACCATGATTTTGGTGGCTAAATATAAACATTTTCGATCAAACTCTATATGGATTGTGTAATATGATGTTACAGGAGTGTCATCTGAAGAATTCTGAGAAGGTTAGTGAAAAAATTAATATATTTTGGCGATGTTTACTTTTATCGCTCACTTTGGCTAGAATCAATGCTGGGCTGCTATGTGCTATGTGCTATGCTAATATAACGATTTATTGTGTTTTCGCTGTAAGACACTTAGAAAATCTGAAATATTGTCTGTATTCACAGGATCTGTGTCTTTCGATTCGTGTATGCTGTGTATTTTTACGAAATGTTTGATGATTAGTAAGTAGGTAAACACGTTGCTCTAAGTAGTTTTTCTATTCCATTTGTGACGGTGGGTGCAATTGTAACCTATGCCATCTACCTGAAATATGCACTTTTTTCTAACAAAACCTATCCCATACCATAAATATGTTATCAGACTGTCATCTGATGAGTTTTTTTCTTGGTTAGGGGCTATAAATATCTTAGTTTAGCCGAATTGGTGATAGCTACTGGTGTTGGTGGACAAATAAAAGATGGTGGATTATGCTAATGTGTTTTTAGGTAATAGATGTACATCTTTACATATTGTGTCTTCCCTGTAAAACATTTTAAAAATCGGACATGTTGACTGGATTCACAAGATCTGTGTCTTTCATTAGCTGTATTGGACTTTAATGTGTGAAAGTTAAATATTTAAAAAAAATATTTTTTTTGAATTTCGCGGCACTGGTTTTTCAGTGGGGGTGGGGGGGGAGTGCCGCTAGCGGCACTCTCATCCTAGACAGGTTAAACCAAAAAGCTCTATTTTTGAATCATCAGACCACATGACCTTCTCCCATTCCTCCTCTGGATCATCCAGATGGTCATTGGCAAACTTCAGACGGGCCTGGACATGCGCCTGCTTGAGCAGGGGGACCTTGTGTGCGCTGCAGGATTTTAATCCATGATGGCGTAGTGTGTTACTAATGGTTTTCTTTGAGACTGTGGTCCCAGCTCTCTTCAGGTCATTGACCAGGTCCTGCCGTGTAGTTCTGGGCTGATCCCTCACCTTCCTCATGATCATTGATGCCCCACGAGGTGAGATCTTGCATGGAGCCCCAGACCGAGGGTGATTGACCATCATCTTGAACTTCTTCTATTTTCTTCTATTTTCTAATAATTGCGCCAACAGTTGTTGCCTTCTCACCAAGCTGCTTGCCTATTGTCCTGTAGCCCATCCCAGCCTTGTGCAGGTCTACAATTTTATCCCTGATGTCCTTACACAGCTCTCTGGTCTTGGCCATTGTGGAGAGGTTGGAGTCTGTTTGATTGAGTGTGTGGACAGGTGTCTTTTATACAGGTAACGAGTTCAAACAGGTGCAGTTAATACAGGTAATGAGTGGAGAACAGGAGGGCTTCTTAAAGAAAAACTAACAGGTCTGTGAGAGCTGGAATTCTTACTGGTTGGTAGGTGATCAAATACTTATGTCATGCAATAAAATGCAAATGAATTACTTAAAAATCATACAATGTGATTTTCTGGATTTTTGTTTTAGATTCCGTCTCTCACAGTTGAAGTGTACCTATGATAAAAATTACAGACCTCTACATGCTTTGTAAGTAGGAAAACCTGCAAAATCGGCAGTGTATCAAATACTTGTTCTCCCCACTGTATATCTTACCTTTAACACGTATATCTTGTGGTCCTTTCCTTTAATGTTCAACAGACTTCGTCCCAGCCTGACGCGTGTGAGTCCAGTAGTGTGTGTGTGGAGAGTGTAAAGGATAGCAAAGGTGTTATATTATAGTACCAAGCTACCTCTGTCTATTCTAAAATGATGACATAACACAGGAGGAATGAATGAAAACACACAGCAGTAATAAAATCATTTTATTCTTATTAAAAACATATAAAAATGTACAATCACAATGCCAATTTCACTCACTGTTGTCAGGTTGATTATCCCTTTTGAAAAAAGGCTCTTTGTCCAAATGACAGATTGACTGAGATGACCTGTACCACACTACAGCCCCGTTTATACCTGGTGCTAACATGTGTCCTATGTCCTGATTTTGTCCACATTCTGATTGTGCCCACATTTTAATATAAAGGAGTAGACAATTAAGAGATGCATTGTGATCAGATCTTATAAGTGTACATGGACAAGATCAGGTCAAAATCAGGACAATATCAGGAAGAAGGCTGGCTACATGTTAGAAACAGAATTAACAGGGCTTCTGACTAGAGGAGATATTTGCACCTGTGGAGAGTACCAGTCAACTACAGAGACCAGAGGAGACCAGTCAACTACAGAGACCAGAGGAGACCAGTCAACTACAGAGGAGACCAGAGGAGACCAGTCAACTACAGAGGAGACCAGTCAACTACAGAAGAGACCAGAGGAGACCAGTCAACTATAGAGGAGACCAGAGGAGACCAGTCAACTATAGAGGAGACCAGAGGAGACCAGTCAACTACAGAGACCAGAGGAGACCAGTCAACTACAGAGGAGACCAGTCAACTACAGAGGAGACCAGAGGAGACCAGTCAACTACAGAGGAGACCAGAGGAGACCAGTCAACTACAGAAGAGACCAGAGGAGACCAGTCAACTACAGAGGAGACCAGAGGAGACCAGTCAACTACAGAGGAGACCAGAGGAGACCAGTCAACTACAGAGGAGACCAGTCAACTACAGAGGAGACCAGTCAACTACAGAGGAGACCAGTCAACTACAGAGGAGACCAGTCAACTACAGAGGAGACCAGAGGAGACCAGTCAACTACAGAGGAGACCAGAGGAGACCAGTCAACTACAGAGACCAGAGGAGACCAGTCAACTACAGAGGAGACCAGAGGAGACCAGTCAACTACAGAGGAGACCAGAGGAGACCAGTCAACTACAGAGGGGACCAGTCAACTACAGAGGAGACCAGAGGAGACCAGTCAACTACAGAGGAGACCAGAGGAGACCAGTCAACTACAGAGGAGACCAGAGGAGACCAGTCAACTACAGAGGAGACCAGTCAACTACAGAGGAGACCAGAGGAGACCAGAGGAGACCAGTCAACTACAGAGGAGACCAGAGGAGACCAGTCAACTACAGAAGAGACCAGAGGAGACCAGAGGAGACCAGTCAACTACAGAAGAGACCAGAGGAGACCAGAGGAGACCAGCGGAGACCAGTCAACTACAGAGGAGACCAGAGGAGACCAGTCAACTACAGAAGAGACCAGAGGAGACCAGAGGAGACCAGAGGAGACCAGTCAACTACAGAGGAGACCAGAGGAGACCAGTCAACTACAGAGGAGACCAGAGGAGACCAGTCAACTACAGAAGAGACCAGAGGAGACCAGTCAACTACAGAGGAGACCAGAGGAGACCAGAGGAGACCAGTCAACTACAGAGGAGACCAGAGGAGACCAGTCAACTACAGAGGAGACCAGAGGAGACCAGAGGAGACCAGAGGAGACCAGTCAACTACAGAGGAGACCAGAGGAGACCAGTCAACTACAGAGACCAGAGGAGACCAGAGGAGACCAGACGAGACCAGAGGAGATGAGAGATCTGTCTGAGTAAAAAGCCTCTAAAGCCACTAACCTCATTCTACCTGACTGGACCTGATGAGAGAGGTGACAGAACATAGACAACACGAAAACACATGATGTTAACTTGTTACGAACGCTGGACAGAAAAAGCATTATGAAATAGTCATCTGGTCAGCATGTTGTTTATACAGGGAAGTAGCCATCGGTTGACCTTTTGTTGTAAAACCAGAACACAACACAGAAACACAAAGCGTAACAGAACGAAGGGTCAGAGCCGGTCGGAGGATGAATTACTTCATATCAAACTGATCTGTCATTGGTTGTTGTGTTGTAATAAACATGGCTTCATATCAAACTGATCTGTCATTGGTTGTTGTGTTGTAATAAACATGGCTTCCGTACATAGTCCATTTCCCTATGGGCTCTGGTCTAAAGTAGTGCACTATAATAGGGAATAGGGTTCTATAGGGCTCTGGACTAAAGTAGTGCACTATATAGGGAATAGGGTGCCATTTGGCTGGTCTAAAGTAGTGTACTATATAGGGAATAGGGTACCATAGGGCTCTGGTCTAAAGTAGTGTACTATATAGGGAATAGGGTACCATAGGGCTCTGGTCTAAAGTAGTGCACTATTAGGGAATAGGGTTCCATAGGGCCCTGGTCTAATGTAGTGTACTATATAGGGAATAGTGGACCATTTGGGACCCAGTCTGCTGAGAGACATGTTGTCTGGTCAGATACTCAGAGGAAACAAAACAGAACGACAATCATAGGTTCAATTACGAGTAATATTGTTCAACAATGCCATTGTTCAAAGTTTAGATGAAATACGACATATAATATTTCGATTGAGTTGAATGAAAAGACATGTTGTTTTGTCTTTCAGAGTTTCAGTACTGAAGCCAGTTCCAGGGTCCAACTCCTAATCCACCCCGGAGGGAGAAAGGCACTACTGTGTGTGTGTGTGTGTGTGTGAGTGTGAGTGTGAGTGTGAGTGTGAGTGTGAGTGTGAGCATGTGCGTGTGCGTGTGCGTGTGCGTGTGTGTGTGTGTGTGTGTGTGTGTGTGTGTGGACCACTATCTCCAGGGTTGTATTGTAGCCTTGAACCCAGCCATGTTTCTCTCGGCTTTCAGATCCTAATTTTCCGTTACCCTGCGTAACCCTCCGTTACCTTACGTTACCCTCCGTTACCCTGCGTTACCCTGCGTAACCCTCCGTTACCTTACGTTACCCTCCATTACCTTACGTTACCCTCCGTTACCCTCCGTTACCCTGCGTTACCCTCCGTTACCCTGCGTAACCCTCCGTTACCTTACGTTACCCTGCGTTACCCTGCGTAACCCTGCGTTACCCTGTGTTACCCTCCGTTACCCTGTGTCACCCTCCGTTACCCTGCGTTACCCTCCGTTACCCTGTGTTACCCTCCGTTACCCTGTGTTACCCTCCGTTACCCTGGGTTACCCTCCGTTACCCTGTGTCACCCTCCGTTACCCTGTGTTACCCTCCGTTACCCTCCGTTAGACAGGGCATTACTATAGGCTGCCTATTCCTTATTCAGACCATACACTGACTAGTCAAAACATTAGGAACACCTGCTCTTTCCATGACAGACTGACCTGATGAATCCAGGTGAAAGCTATGATCCCTTATTGATGTCACTTGTTAAATCCACTTCAATCAGTGTAGATGAAGGGGAGGGAGACGGGTTAAAGAAGTATTTTTAAGCCTTGAGACAATTGAGACATGGATTGTGTATGTGTACCATTTAGAGGGTGAACGGGCAAGACAAAAGATTGTAGTGCCTTTGAACGGGGTATGGTAGTAGGTGCCAGGCGCACCAGCATGTCAAGAACTGCAACGCTGCTGGGTTTCCTGTGTGTATCAAGAATGGTCCACCACCCAAAGGACATGCAGGCAACTTGACACAACTGTGGGAATCATTGGAGTCAACATGGACCAGCATCCCTGTGGAACGCTTTCAACACCTTGTAGAGTTCATGCCCCGACGAATTGAGGCTGTTCTGGTCTAAAGTAGTGACTACATAGGGAATAGGGTGTAATTAGGGACAGAACTCTGGTCTCAAGTAGTGACTACATAGGGAATAGGGTGTAATTAGGGACAGAACTCTGGTCTCAAGTAGTGACTACATAGGGAATAGGGTGTAATTAGGGACAGAACTCTGGTCTAAAGTAGTGACTACATAGGGAATAGGGTGTAATTAGGGACAGAATTCTGGTCTAAAGTAGTGCCTACATAGCGAATAGGGTGTAATTAGGGACAGAACTCTGGTCTCAAGTAGTGACTACATAGGGAATAGGGTGTAATTAGGGACATAACTCTGGTCTAATGTAGTGACTACATAGGGAATAGGGTGCCATTAGGGACATAACTCTGGTCTAATGTAGTGACTACATAGGGAATAGGGTGCCATTAGGGACATAACTCTGGTCTAATGTAGTGACTACATAGGGAATAGGGTGCCATTAGGGACAGAGACATAACCTTAGCCAGCAGCCTTATTGGTTCAGATCTATTCTAATGTCAATGACACCTTAGGCTAAGTGTTCTCCATGGTGTGTGACTGTGACAGCAGCAACCAACCCACTAACCCCACCGCCAGACAGCCAGCCAGACATATAGACAGCCAGCCAGCCAGACAGATAGACAGCCAGACATATAGACAGCCAGACACATAGACAGCCAGACATATAGACAGCCAGCCAGCCAGACAGCCAGCCAGACAGACAGCCAGACAGACCACCAGCCTGCCAGACAGACAGACGGACAGCCTGCCAGACAGACAAACAGACAGACAGACCGCCAGCCCGCCCGAGAGACAGACAGACAGACAGATGGACAGCCTGCCAGACAGACAGACAGACAGACCGCCAGCCCGCCCGACAGACAGACAGATGGACAGCCTGCCAGACAGACAGACAGACCGCCAGCCTGCCCGACAGACAGACAGATGGACAGCCTGCCAGACAGACCGCCAGCCCGCCAGCCTGCCCGACAGACAGACAGACCGCCAGCCTGCCAGACAGACAGACAGACCGCCAGCCTGCCCGACAGACAGACAGATGGACAGCCTGCCAGACAGACCGCCAGCCCGCCAGCCTGCCCGACAGACAGACATTCAGACATTCAGACGGTGGTTTATGATAGAAACAACTGTCCTCCTGTATGGTACGTATCACCCATCACCTCTAGTCACATGGGTTCAGTAAGATAACTGGAAACCTCTTCTCTCCGTATACTGTGTTGTTATGGTAACGTCCTAACATGAGGAATACTGGACTGTGGTCAGATACTACCGCGACACTAAAATAGAACATAACAACAAGAAAATAATAATAAATTAACTCAAAGAAAGAAAACACATTTTGATCCAGACTTTAAAAAAAAAAAGAAGAAAAATAATGTTTTAACAACAGTGGGAGGATTATAAATTAATTAATACATGAAAGAAAAATATATATATAATATTTTACTGTTGTGCTTTTAAGTGTTAGACACCAAGATACTATTTTGTAGCACATCGCACCAGATCAGTAACAGCTAGTGCAGTTATCAGATGCTGAACACCGAGTCATCTGTAGCACATCGCACCAGATCAGTAACCGCTAGTGCAGTTATCAGATGCTGAACACCAAGTCGTTGTAAATCTCATCGAACTATAATGATTTACTGGAGTGAACCTACTGTATGAATGTGATTTGTGTTGCAAATTCCAGGATGTCCTGCTCATTCTGTCCCAATCTTTCAGTCAGACGCAGTACATGTTACCGCCGTGTGAAGTCAGACGCAGTACATGTCACCGCCGTGTGAAGTCAGACGCAGTACATGTCACCGCCGTGTGAAGTCAGACGCAGTACATGTCACCGCCGTGTGAAGTCAGACGCAGTACATGTCACCGCCGTGTGAAGTCAGACGCAGTACATGTCACCGCCGTGTGAAGTCAGACGCAGTACATGTCACCGCCGTGTGAAGTCAGACGCAGTACATGTTACCGCCGTGTGAAGTCAGACGCAGTACATGTCACCGCCGTGTGAAGTCAGACGCAGTACATGTCACCGCCGTGTGAAGTCAGACGCAGTACATGTCACCGCCGTGTGAAGTCAGACGCAGTACATGTCACCGCCGTGTGAAGTCAGACACAGTACATGTCACCGCCGTGTGAAGTCAGACGCAGTACATGTCACCGCCGTGTGAAGTCAGACGCAGTACATGTCACCGCCGTGTGAAGTCAGACGCAGTACATGTTACCGCCGTGTGAAGTCAGACGCAGTACATGTCACCGCCGTGTGAAGTCAGACGCAGTACATGTCACCGCCGTGTGAAGTCAGACGCAGTACATGTCACCGCCGTGTGAAGTCAGACGCAGTACATGTCACCGCCGTGTGAAGTCAGACGCAGTACATGTCACCGCCGTGTGAAGTCAGACGCAGTACATGTCACTGCCGTGTGAAGTCAGACGCAGTACATGTCACCGCCGTGTGAAGTCAGACGCAGTACATGTCACCGCCGTGTGAAGTCAGACGCAGTACATGTCACCGCCGTGTGAAGTCAGACGCAGTACATGTCACCGCCGTGTGAAGTCAGACGCAGTACATGTCACCGCCGTGTGAAGTCAGACGCAGTACATGTCACCGCCGTGTGAAGTCAGACGCAGTACATGTCACCGCCGTGTGAAGTCAGACGCAGTACATGTCACCGCCGTGTGAAGTCAGACGCAGTACATGTCACCGCCGTGTGAAGTCAGACGCAGTACATGTCACTGCCGTGTGAAGTCAGAGCTCTGTGTTTTATTCCGTTAACTAGCACGTCGTTGCTGTATGTACAAGGATATCATCATTCAGACAGAATTATTATTATTTTACAGAGCAAAAAATGATTTTCTCATTCTCTTTGGAGAGGATGAACTTACAACATATTAAAAATATACATCTTTGGATCTGTTAAATGACTTTTGAAAAAGACAGAGTGGATCTAATGAAACGTATACATACACATGCATCAAAAATTTTCTGATTATGATTTTACCCTCAAGTTAACAAATACATTACATAATTTATGGCTTCATAAGTTAAAACTCCTCAACCCACATCGTCTTTTCACAAATAATATACAATTTTAATTAATTGATATAAAATGAGTGTACAGACATTTTAAACTTGCTGTTCATACCACTACACAATAACTCTCATCGTCACTATGGTAACACGTGTGTGACTGTCATCACCATGGTAGCATAAATGTTCCTGTCCTCTTTTGCTACTCAGTGATGTCCTGTTATATTGTCCTGTCATATAGTCCTGTTAAATAGTCCTGTTATATAGTCCTGTTAAATAGTCCCGTTAAATTGTCCTGTTATATAGTCCTGTTAAATAGTCCTGTCATATAGTCCTGTTATATAGTCCTGTTAAATAGTCCTGTTAAATTGTCCTGTCATATAGTCCTGTCATATAGTCCTGTTAAATAGTCCTGTTAAATAGTCCTGTCATATAGTCCTGTTAAATTGTCCTGTTAAATTGTCCTGTTATATAGTCCTGTTATATAGTCCTGTAAAATAGTCTTGTTAAATTGTCCTGTTAAATTGTCCTGTTAAATTGTCCTGTTATATAGTCCCGTTAAATAGTCCTGTTAAATAGTCCTGTTAAATAGTCCTGTTAAATAGTCCTGTTAAATTGTCCTGTTAAATAGTCCTGTTATATAGTCCTGTTAAATTGTCCTGTTATATAGTCCTGTTAAATTGTCCTGTTAAATAGTCCTGTTATATAGTCCTGTTATATAGTCCTGTTAAATTGTCCTGTTAAATTGTCCTGTTAAATAGTCCTGTTATATAGTCCTGTTAAATTGTCCTGTTAAATAGTCCTGTTAAATTGTCCTGTTAGTCCTGTTATATAGTCCTGTTAAATAGTCCTGTTAAATTGTCCTGTTAAATAGTCCTGTTAAATAGTCCTGTTATATAGTCCTGTTATATAGTCCTGTTAAATTGTCCTGTTATATAGTCCTGTTAAATTGTCCTAGTACATAACATACTCAGCTGAAAGCCTTATAGAAATCCAAAAAAAAGCCATCTGCTACAAATAGCCTGAAGAATTGTCTTGTAGGCGGTGGATGATGATACTGGAGTATTGTAGTACTATGATATAGTACTATATAGTAGTATTGTAGTACTATGATATAGTACCATATAGTAGTATTGTAGTACTATGGTATAGTACTATATAGTAGTATTGTAGTACTATGGTATAGTACTATATAGTAGTATTGTAGTACTATGGTATAGTACTATATAATAGTATTGTAGTACTATCATACTATGTGGTAATACTTTAGTATTATAATGTCTTCTCCACTGGGGCCTGCAGTCTACCATAATTGTTCATGTTTGTGTCTCATTGATGCTGAGAAGAGACGAGATCCCTTTGTAGTGTCTGTCTGTCTGGCCACAACACATTCCTCCAGACAGGTTCATACTAGTCATTCCCTTTGTTTCTTTGGTTATTTTATCTCAGAGTATATTCCCAGGTGCAGGAGACACTGGTGTTTATTCATCACAACTCAACAACTCCCTTTTAAAGGTTTTGTGCTTTAAAAACCATGACATCAGTTACGTTGTCACACCTACTTTCTTCGGGCCTCCTTTCCTTTCCTCCTCCTCCTCCTCCTCTTCATCTTCCTCCTCTTCTTCTTCCTCCTCCTGTTCCGCCTCCTTCATCTCTTCCAACTCCTCCTCCTCTCCTCCTCAGTAGGGTCTCCAGACAGCTTCGTCCATGCGTCCCCCAGCAGGGTTGAGTACAGTGGGGGAGTTGCTGTGACTCCCATCCCCCTCCACCGCCCCCTCGCCCCCACCTTGGCTGGGCAGGTTAGGGTTAGCCAGGGAGCTGCCTGTGGAGGCGCTGGTGCAGGGAGGAACCATCCTGGAGGGGGAGCGGTCCCCCCCGGGAAGCATGGAGAACTGGTACGACCCAGAGGAGGCTCCATAGTAAAGATAGGGAGTACTGCTGGTTTGGAAAGGTCCACTCTGACTTTGGGCGGAACCGGGGTAGGGAGGGGGCAGGTAGGTGTGGTAGTGGGCGGAGCCTAGCGACATGGCGGCGGTGACGGGAGGGGTGTAGGTGAAGGTGGTGGGGTAGTGCATTCTGGGACTGGAAAAACGAGACTCCGTCAGAGAGGGGAGACCCGGGAACTGACGATCAAACTGGCCTGGGAACGGACTGAGATCTGAGAGAGAGAGAGAGAGAGAGAGAGAGAGAGAGAAAGAGAGAGAGAGAGATGGAGGGAAAGTGAGAGAGAGAGAGAGAGAGAGAGAGATATGGAGGGAAAATGAGAGAGGGGTGGAGAGAGAGAGAAATTAGTTTAATTAATTTGTCTTTATTGTCCCTTCATAAAGAAAACTATTTATTTATTCTCTATTAATGTGGTCCCAATAAGATAGGAACATTTATTTTACAATCTATTTTGGAGAGCTGTGCCAAGACAGCAGCAAACAAGCCCAAACTATGAAACTATATTTATTGTATAGTTTCAAACCTAAATGGTAGAGAATGTGCTATTGAACATGTTCTCATTGTGTTCAGAGTTTTAACATTCTAAAACAAATATCATGCTTTGAACAAAAATGATTGGCTTCTTTATCAGATGTGAGTGAAGCTGTGTTAACTGACCTCATAACCCAGCAAACTGGGAACATTCCCAGAACATTAGCTAAAATTCCCCAATACGTTCTAGTTAGGGTTTTATCTAACATTATATAATATTAGGATGATAACATCCCCAAAATATTCAAAGATTTTATTTTTTTATGTTTTAAATGGAATATCCTTGGAATGTTCTTCTAACACTAAAATATTGTGCACAACATCTGTACCAACTTCCGCACATCGTCAAAACGACCAGGTAATGTAGTAACACAATGTGCCAGTAATGTTTTCCCAGCAAACCAAAATTACTTCTGTGAAAGTTCCCAAAACATTCGTTAGGTTGCGTCAATTGTTCTCATAACTCAAAAACTGTCCAGTCGGGATGATGATTACACAATGTTTGTACAAAACATCCGCCTGATGTTGCAAGAATGTTCCCAGAACCTATTTTGTCTGTTCTTGTAAAGGTTCCCAGAATGTTTCATTAGGTTGTGGGAACAATCTGGTGGGAACATCACAAAAGACATTTCCCCAAAATATAAAAGCTGTCCAGTTGATTATACAAAGTTTATTTTAGGGTGCAAAATACAAGTATGTTCCCAGAACACATTTTTACGTTCTTTAAAATGTCCTCAAACATTTCTTTAGGTTATGGGAACATAACAAGAGATAGGTTCCCAAAACATAGAATATGCTCAGTTGTGATGACAGTCATTCAATGTTTAACAGAACAGCCTTTCTGAGTTATTTAAAGGTTCCCAGAACATTTAATTAAGTTACGGGAGTCGTTTGCATTCCCACAATGTTTCACAATTTCCAAATAAGTCACTTTTAGGATTTTTATAGCACTATTTGTTTTAGGTTTAACATAACATTTCATTGATGTTCACACAATATACATTTGACCTTGTCTTGGAGGTCCTCACAACATTCCAGGAACATTACCACAACATTCCAGGAACATTACCACAACATTCCAGGAACATTATCACAACATTTCTGGAACATTACCACAACATTCCAGGAACAGTATCACAACATTCCAGGAACATTATCACAACATTCCAGGAACATTATCACAACATTCCAGGAACATTACCACAACATTTCAGGAACATTACCACAACATTCCAGGAACATTATCACAACATTTCAGGAACATTATCACAACATTTCTGTAACATTACCACAACATTCCAGGAACAGTATCACAACATTCCAGGAACATTACCACAACATTCCAGGAACAGTATCACACCATTTCTGGAACATTACCACAACATTCCATTCCAGGAACATTAACACAACATTCCACGGAACATTATCACAACATTCCAGGAACATTATCACAACATTCCAGGAACATTACCACAACATTCTCAGCATGCACATTTCTAGCTCCTTAAAGCATTAGAAAGCCGATTGAAATACATCCCATTATATTGTTCTCCCGATTGAATGGCGATTCGCATTTGATGACCGCAACCGCATTGTAGGCCCTCAACAAGGTGATATAGAGACACACGGCATTTTAATTTCATTCAGAGGACATTTGAACAGCATTTAACATACAAACACAACCGTATTGTTTAAACTTCATGTGTTGACAATCTAGACATGTGCGGTTTGAATCTGCAATCGTTGGTTCCCAAGGTCTTTTTTCCTCTGTGCCACCAGGGAATCTCTCTTACAGCTTATTTTTTCGGTATACCTATGGCATTGTGGTCGCCATGGCAGTGTGGTCGCCATGGCACTATGGTCGCCATGGCACTATGGTCGCCATGGCAGTATGGTCAGTCTGGAGTTCCATACTTCCTTTTTAGCCTTCTTAGACATAACTAACCCAGAGAAATACTGGTAACTGGGTTATTCACCATCATCTCAAACCTTCCTCTTTATATACTGCATACTTCTAGACCCATATTTACAAAGTATCCAAAGCTTTTCAGATAATGAAAACCCATATCAGGCATCTCAAAGTAGGAATTATATGAGGTGCGTTCTATAAAAAACTTAAACAATACATTTTTCATTTTTTGTTTGTTTGTTAGTTAGTCCAAATTCTGCATTTCTGACTGGATTTATAAATCGAATGAAAATCAAGACATTCTCTCTTCTAGTAGATTATATCTGAGCCTTAATTTCACTGTTCCTCGTTATTTTTTCAAAAGAAACATGGTTAAAGACTAACCCAGAGAAATACTGGTAACTGAAACATGGTTAATATATCTGTCGGATTGAACACGTGATCTCCAGATCTGCAGCCAGATCATTAACGCTCTGCAACACCAAATCAAATCAAACTTTATTTGTCACATGAGCCGAATACAACAGGTGTAGACCTCACTGTAAAATGCTTACTTACAAGACCTTAACCAACAGTGCAGTTCAAGAGGAGTTAAGAAAATATTTACCAAATAAACGAAAGTAAAAAATAACGAGGCTATGTACCGATACCGAGTCAGTGTGAAGGGGTACAGGTACCGATACCGAGTCAGTGTGAAGGGGTACAGGTACCGATACCGAGTCAGTGTGTTGGGGTACAGGTACCGATACCGAGTCAGTGTGCGGGGGTACAGGTACCGATACCGAGTCAGTGTGAAGGGGTACAGGTACCGATACCGAGTCAGTGTGAAGGGGTACAGGTACCGATACCGAGTCAGTGTGCGGGGGTACAGGTACCGATACCGAGTCAGTGTGAAGGGGTACAGGTACCGATACCGAGTCAGTGTGAAGGGGTACAGGTACCGATACCGAGTCAGTGTGAAGGGGTACAGGTACCGATACCGAGTCAGTGTGAAGGGGTACAGGTACCGATACCGAGTCAGTGTGAAGGGGTACAGGTACCGATACCGAGTCAGTGTGAAGGGGTACAGGTACCGATACCGAGTCAGTGTGAAGGGGTACAGGTACCGATACCGAGTCAGTGTGAAGGGGTACAGGTACCGATACCGAGTCAGTGTGAAGGGGTACAGGTACCGATACCGAGTCAGTGTGAAGGGGTACAGGTACCGATACCGAGTCAGTGTGAAGGGGTACAGGTACCGATACCGAGTCAGTGTGAAGGGGTACAGGTACCGATACCGAGTCAGTGTGAAGGGGTACAGGTACCGATACCGAGTCAGTGTGAAGGGGTACAGGTACCGATACCGAGTCAGTGTGAAGGGGTACAGGTACCGATACCGAGTCAGTGTGCGGGGGTACAGGTACCGATACCGAGTCAGTGTGAAGGGGTACAGGTACCGATACCGAGTCAGTGTGAAGGGGTACAGGTACCGATACCGAGTCAGTGTGAAGGGGTACAGGTACCGATACCGAGTCAGTGTGAAGGGGTACAGGTACCGATACCGAGTCAGTGTGAAGGGGTACAGGTACCGATACCGAATCAGTGTGTTGGGGTACAGGTACCGATACCGAGTCAGTGTGAAGGGGTACAGGTACCGATACCGAGTCAGTGTGAAGGGGTACAGGTACCGATACCGAGTCAGTGTGAAGGGGTACAGGTACCGATACCGAGTCAGTGTGAAGGGGTACAGGTACCAATACCGAGTCAGTGTGAAGGGGTACAGGTACCGATACCGAATCAGTGTGAAGGGGTACAGGTACCGATACCGAGTCAGTGTGAAGGGGTACAGGTACCGATACCGAGTCAGTGTGAAGGGGTACAGGTACCGATACCGAGTCAGTGTACAGGTACCGATACCGAGTCAGTGTGAAGGGGTACAGGTTAGTTGAGGTCATTTGTAAATCTTTTCAGTCTCCTGAGGGGGAAAAGGTTTTGTCGTGCCCTCTTCATGACTGTCTTGGTGTGCTTGGACCATGATAGTTCGTTGGTGATGTGGACATCAAGGAACTTGAAGCTCTCGACCCGCTCCACTACAGCCCCGCCGATGTTAATGGGGGCCTGTTCGGCCCGCCTTTTCCTGTAGTCCACGATCAGCTCCTTTGTCTTGATCACATTGAACATTGAGGGAGAGGTTGTTGTCCTGGCACCACACTGCCAGTTCTCTGACCTCCTCCCTATAGGCTGTCTCATCATTGTCAGTGATCAGGCCTACCACTGTTATGTCGTCAGCAAACTTAATGATGGTGTTGGAGTTGTGTTTGGCCACGCAGTCATGGGTGAACAGGGAGTACGGGAGGGGACTAAGTACACACCCCTGAGGGGCCCCAGTGTTCAGGATAAGCGTGGCAGACGTGTTGTTGCCTACCCTTACCACCTAGGGGTGGTCCGTCAGGAAGTCCAGGATCCAGTTGCAGAGGGAGGTGTTTAGTCCCAGGGTCCTTAGCTTAGTGATGAGCTTTGAGGGCACTATGGTGTTGAATGCTGAGCTGTAGTCAATGAACAGCATTTTCCAGGTGGGAAAGGGCAGTGTGGAGTGCGATTAAGATTGTGTCATCTGTGGATCCCAGGAGGATGCTGTTGATGTGAGCCATGACCAGCCTTTCAAAGCACTTCATGGCTACCGACGTGAGTGCTAATTGGTTGTAATCATATTGGCAGGTTACCTTTGCTTCCTTGGGCACAGGGACTATGGTGGTCTGCTTGAAACATGTAGGTATTACAGACTCGGTCAGGGAGAGTTTGAAAATGTCCGCGAAGACACCTGCCAGTTGTTCTGCGCATGCTTTGAGTACACATCCTGATAATCTATCTGGCCCCGCGGCTTTGTGAATGTTTACTTGTTTAAAGGTCTTGCTCACATCGGCTACCGAGAGCGTTATCACACAGTCATCCAGAACAGCTGGTGTTCTCATGCATGCTTCAGTGTTGCTTGCCTCGAAGCGAGCATAAAATGCATTTGGCTTGTCCGGTAGGCTTGCGTCACTAGGCAGCTCGCGTCTGGGTTTCCCTTTGTAGTCCGTAATAGATTGCAAGCCTTGCCACATCCGACTAGTGTCAGAGCCGGTGTAGTAGGATTCAATCTTAATCCTGTATTGACACTTTGCTTGTTTGATGATTCGTCTCTGGGCATAACGGGATTTCTAATAAGCGTCCGGATTAGTCTCCCGCTCCTTGAAAGCGGCAGCTCTAGCCTTTAGCTCAGTGCGGATGTTGCCTGTAATCCATGGTTTCTGGTTGGGATATGTAAGTACGGTCATTGTGGGAACGACGTCATCAATGCACTTATTGATGAAGCCGATGACTGAGGTCGTGTATTCCTCAATGCCATTGGATGAATCCCGGAACACATTCCAGTCTGTGCTAGCAAAACAGTCCTGTAGCTGAGCATCCGCATCATCTGACCACTTCCGTATTTAGCGAGTCACTGGTACTTCCTGCTTTAGTTTTTACTTGTAAGCAGGAATCAGGAGGATGGAATTATGGTCAGATTTGCCAAATGGAGGGCGGGGGAGAGCTTTGTATGCATCTCTGTGTGTGGAGTCAAGGTGGTCTCGGATTTATTTATTTTTTCCCTAGTTGCACATTTGTTTGCCTGTATTAAAGTCCCCGGCCAATAGGAGAGCCGGTTTTGTATGAGCATTTTCTTCTTTGCTTATGGCCTTATACAGCTGGTTGAGAGTGGTCTTAGTGCCAGCTTTGTTCTGTGGTGGTAAATGGACGGCTACAAATAATACAGATGAGAACTCTCTTGGTAGATAGTGTGGTCTACAGCTTATCATAAGGTACTCTACCTCAGGCCTTGATACCTTGAGACTTCTTTAATATTAGACATCGCGCACCAGCTGTTATTGACAAAAAGACACACACCCCCACCCCTCGTCTTACCAGACGTAGCTTCTCTGTTCTGCCGGTGAATTTAAAATCCCTCCAGCTCTATCCGTATCGTCCTTCAGCCACAGTGAAACATAAGATATTACAGTTCTTAATGTCCAGTTGGGAGGATAATCGTAGGTCATCAATTTTATTTTCCAATGATTGCACGTTAGCCAGTAGAATTGATGGCAGTGGGAGTTTACTCGCTCGCCTACGGATTCTCAGAAGGCAGCCCGATCTGCATCCTCTTTTCCTCCGTCGTTTCTTCACCACATGACGGGGATCTGGGCCTGTTCCCAGGAGAGCAGTATATCCTTCGGACTCGTTAAAGGAAAAAGCTTCTTCCAGTCCGTGGTGAGTAATCCCAGTTCTGATGTTCAGAAGTTATTTTCGGTCATAAGAGACGGTAGCGGCAACATTATGTTCCAAAATAAGTTACCAACAACACAAAAAAAAAGAGTCTGTTTATATAGAAACTGTATTTGCGTTCTTGAAGGGGCTAAGTTAAGATCCTGTTGCACAGAAAATGTTATCCATAAAATATTTTTTTTGTATATTTATTATTTATCATTAAAAAGCATATTGTATTTGTTTTGATTAAAATTGAGAAAAGATCAAATTGTTTCCTTATTCAGTCGGAAGGTTCTGGAAGGTTCTGGAAGGTTCTGGAAGGTTCTGGAAGGTTCTGGAAGGTTCTGAGTATTTAAGAAGTATATGAATACACAAGAATACTGGTTATTTACAGGAATCTCTATCCAACTTTCAACACGTGAAGAAAGACAATCCTAAAACACAGTGTAACAGTACACAGCATATGAAGAGGATGAGAACATTGTAGTAACTCAGAAAACTGCGTTCTGTGTCCTAAATAATATTAGACTGAAGAAATGAAAAGTGTCCCGGGAACGTTCTTGTAACATCAGGTGAATGTTTTTTTTTGCAACCTAAAAGAAACGTTGTAGAATCATCCGCACGACTGAACAGGTTTGAGAACACGTCTTTTGTGACGTCCCCACAATGTTCTCACCACACTGTTCCCACAACCTAAGGAAACATTCTGGGAACCTTTAAAGAACAGATTAAATGTGTTTGAGGGATGTTTTGGTTTGCTGGGAACTGTGTATGAATGTGTGTGTGTTCTGTATGTGTGTGTGTGCATGTCTATGCTGATGTGTGTTTCTCTCTCTCTATCCCTCTCTCTCTCTATCCTCTCTCTCTATCCATCCCCCCTCTCTCTCTCTCTCTCTCTCTCTCTCTCTCTCTATCCACCCCCCCCTCTCTCTCTCTCTCTCTCTCTCTCTCTCTATATCCATCCTCTCTCTCTCTCTCTCTCTCTCTATCCACCCCTCTATCCATCTCTCTCTCTCTCTCTCTCTCTCTCTCTCTCTCTCTCTCTCTCTCTCTCTCTCTCTCTCTCTCTCTCTCTCTCTCTCTGTCTGTGTGTGTGCATATTGCAGCACATAAAGAGCAATGTGGATGACTGAGGAGGGGCCCATGTGGAACCACTTTCAACCACTCCCTCCCTCCTTCCCTCCCCCCCTCCCTCCCCCCCCTCCCTCTTTCTCAGCTTCACCATTAACTGGCTGTGGTGAACATCTAGCTGGGCCCAGAGAGTATCAGAAGAATAGGAGCCAAATGCACACCATGCTTATCATAAATCACACGGCGTCTTCCGTGTCACCATGTCTGCCGAGAAGGAGTAGGTGTGTGGCTGTGTTTATGTGGAGAAGTAATAGCAAAGCCGGATTGTCGCTAGCGTCACATAACATGTGATGTCAATTAGAGTCTTTAAACTTCCTCTGGCCTCCACCCACCAGATCCCTTAGTTTGGTCTAGAATAGAAGGTGATTGTTCTAGATCTGTTAGACTGTTCTAGAATAGAATGTGATTGTTATAGATCTGTTAGTCTGTTCTAGAATAGAAGGTGATTGTTCCAGATCTGTTAGACTGTTCTAGAATAGAAGGTGATTGTTCTAGATCTGTTAGACTGTTCTAGAATAGAATGTGATTGTTCTAGATCTGTTAGACTGTTCTAGAATAGAAGGTGATTGTTCTAGATCTGTTAGACTGTTCTAGAATAGAAGGTGATTGTTCTAGATATGTTAGACTGTTCTAGAATAGAAGGTGATTGTTCTAGATATGTTAGACTGTTCTAGAATAGAAGGTGATTGTTCTAGATCTGTTAGTCTGTTCTAGAATAGAAGGTGATTGTTACAGATCTGTTAGACTGTTCTAGAATAGAAGGTGATTGTTCTAGATCTGTTAGACTGTTCTAGAATAGAAGGTGATTGTTACAGATCTGTTAGTCTGTTCTAGAATAGAAG
>NC_092093.1:2831947-2864447 GCF_045679555.1 Salvelinus alpinus | reverse complement strand
CCACCTGTACTCACCTGCTCTGTCTAACCCACCTGTACTCACCTGCTCTGTCTACCCTACCTGCACTCACCTGCTCTGTCTAGCCTACCTGTACTCACCTGCTCTGTCTACCCTACCTGTACTCACCTGCTCTGTCTAGTCTACCTGTACTCACCTGCTCTGTCTAGCCCACCTGTACTCACCTGCTCTGTCTACCCTACCTGTACTCACCTGCTCTGTATACCCTACCTGTACTCACCTGCTCTGTCTAGCCCACCTGTACTCACCTGCTCTGTCTACCCTACCTGTACTCACCTGCTCTGTCTAGCCTACCTGTACTCACCTGCTCTGTCTAGCCTACCTGTACTCACCTGCTCTGTCTAGCCTACCTGTACTCACCTGCTCTGTCTAGCCCACCTGTACTCACCTGCTCTGTCTAGCCCACCTGTACTCACCTGCTCTGTCTAGCCTACCTGTACTCACCTGCTCTGTCTACCCTACCTGTACTCACCTGCTCTGTCTACCCTACCTGTACTCACCTGCTCTGTCTAGCCCACCTGTACTCACCTGCTCTGTCTAGCCTACCTGTACTCACCTGCTCTGTCCACCCTACCTGTACTCACCTGCTCTGTCTACCCTACCTGTACTCACCTGCCCTGTCTACCCTACCTGCACTCACCTGCTCTGTCTACCCTACCTGTACTCACCTGCTCAGTCTAGCCCACCTGTACTCACCTGCTCTGTCTACCCTACCTGTACTCACCTGCTCTGTCTAGCCCACCTGTACTCACCTGCTCTGTCTAGCCCACCTGTACTCACCTGCTCTGTCTACCCTACCTGTACTCACCTGCTCTGTCTAGCCTACCTGTACTCACCTGCTCTGTCTAGCCTACCTGTACTCACCTGCTCTGTCTAGCCCACCTGTACTCACCTGCTCTGTCTACCCTACCTGTACTCACCTGCTCTGTCTACCCTACCTGTACTCACCTGCTCTGTCTAGCCCACCTGTACTCACCTGCTCTGTCTAGCCCACCTGTACTCCCCTGCTCTGTCTAGCCTACCTGTACTCACCTGCTCTGTCTAGCCTACCTGTACTCACCTGCTCTGTCTAGCCTACCTGTACTCACCTGCTCTGTCTAGCCCACCTGTACTCACCTGCTCTGTCTACCCTACCTGTACTCACCTGCTATGTCTAGCCCACCTGTACTCACCTGCTCTGTTTAGCCTACCTGTACTCACCTGCTCTGTCTAGCCTACCTGTACTCACCTGCTCTGTCTAGCCCACCTGTACTCACCTGCTCTGTCTAGCCTACCTGTACTCACCTGCTCTGTCTAGCCTACCTGTACTCACCTGCTCTGTCTACCCTACCTGTACTCACCTGCTCTGTCTACCCCCTACCTGTACTCACCTGCTCTGTCTAGCCTACCTGTACTCACCTGCTCTGTCTAGCCTACCTGTACTCACCTGCTCTGTCTAGCCTACCTGTACTCACCTGCTCTGTCTACCCTACCTGTACTCACCTGCTCTGTCTAGCCCACCTGTACTCACCTGCTCTGTCTAGCCCACCTGTACTCACCTGCTCTGTCTAGCCCACCTGTACTCACCTGCTCTGTCTACCCTACCTGTACTCACCTGCTCTGTCTACCCTACCTGTACTCACCTGCTCTGTCTAGCCCACCTGTACTCACCTGCTCTGTCTAGCCTACCTGTACTCACCTGCTCTGTCTAGCCTACCTGTACTCACCTGCTCTGTCTACCCTGCCTGTACTCACCTGCTCTGTCTAGCCTACCTGTACTCACCTGCTCTGTCTACCCTACCTGTACTCACCTGCTCTGTCTACCCTACCTGTACTCACCTGCTCTGTCTAGCCTACCTGTACTCACCTGCTCTGTCTAGCCCACCTGTACTCACCTGCTCTGTCTACCCTACCTGTACTCACCTGCTCTGTCTAGCCTACCTGTACTCACCTGCTCTGTCTAGCCTACCTGTACTCACCTGCTCTGTCTACCCTACCTGTACTCACCTGCTCTGTCTAGCCCACCTGTACTCACCTGCTCTGTCTAGCCTACCTGTACTCACCTGCTCTGTCTAGCCTACCTGTACTCACCTGCTCTGTCTAGCCCACCTGTACTCACCTGCTCTGTCTAGCCCACCTGTACTCACCTGCTCTGTCTACCCCTGCCTGTACTCACCTGCTCTGTCTAGCCTGCCTGTACTCACCTGCTCTGTCTAGCCTACCTGTACTCACCTGCTCTGTCTAGCCTACCTGTACTCACCTGCTCTGTCTAGCCTACCTGTACTCACCTGCTCTGTCTAGCCTACCTGTACTCACCTGCTCTGTCTAGCCTACCTGTACTCACCTGCTCTGTCTACCCTACCTGTACTCACCTGCTCTGTCTAGCCCACCTGTACTCACCTGCTCTGTCTAGCCCACCTGTACTCACCTGCTCTGTCTAGCCTACCTGTACTCACCTGCTCTGTCTACCCTACCTGTACTCACCTGCTCTGTCTACCCTACCTGTACTCACCTGCTCTGTCTACCCTACCTGCACTCACCTGCTCTGTCTACCCTACCTGTACTCACCTGCTCTGTCTAACCCACCTGTACTCACCTGCTCTGTCTAGCCCACCTGTACTCACCTGCTCTGTCTAGCCTACCTGTACTCACCTGCTCTGTCTAGCCTACCTGTACTCACCTGCTCTGTCTAGCCTACCTGTACTCACCTGCTCTGTCTACCCTGCCTGTACTCACTTGCTCTGTCTAGGCTACCTGTACTCACCTGCTCTGTCTAGCCCACCTGTACTCACCTGCTCTGTCTAGCCCACCTGTACTCACCTGCTCTGTCTAGCCTACCTGTACTCACCTGCTCTGTCTACCCTGCCTGTACTCACCTGCTCTGTCTACCCTACCTGCACTCACCTGCTCTGTCTAACCCACCTGTACTCACCTGCTCTGTCTACCCTACCTGCACTCACCTGCTCTGTCTACCCTGCCTGTACTCACCTGCTCTGTCTCCCCTACCTGCACTCACCTGCTCTGTCTAACCCACCTGTACTCACCTGCTCTGTCTACCCTACCTGCACTCACCTGCTCTGTCTACCCTACCTGTACTCACCTGCTCTGTCTACCCTACCTGTACTCACCTGCTCCGTCTAACCCTACCTGCACTCCCCTGCTCTGTCTACCCCTGCCTGCACTCACCTGCTCTGTCTACCCTACCTGTACTCACCTGCTCTGTCTACCCTACCTGTACTCACCTGCTCCGTCTAACCCTACCTGCACTCCCCTGCTCTGTCTACCCCTGCCTGCACTTACCTGCTCTGTCTACCCTACCTGTACTCACCTGCTCTGTCTAACCCTACCTGCACTCCCCTGCTCTGTCTACCCCTGCCTGCACTCACCTGCTCTGTCTACCCTACCTGTACTCACCTGCTCTGTCTACCCTACCTGTACTCACCTGCTCCGTCTAACCCTACCTGCACTCCTCTGCTCTGTCTACCCCTGCCTGCACTCACCTGCTCTGTCTACCCTACCTGTACTCACCTGCTCTGTCTACCCTACCTGTACTCACCTGCTCCGTCTAACCCTACCTGCACTCCCCTGCTCCGTCTACCCCTGCCTGCACTCACCTGCTCTGTCAACCCTACCTGTACTCACCTGCTCTGTCTACCCTACCTGCACTCACCTGCTCTGTCTACCCTACCTGCACTCACCTGCTCTGTCTACCCTACCTGTACTCACCTGCTCTGTCTACCCTACCTGTACTCACCTGCTCTGTCTACCCTACCTGTACTCACCTGCTCCGTCTAACCCTACCTGTACTCACCTGCTCCGTCTAACCCTACCTGTACTCACCTGCTCTGTCTACCCTACCTGTACTCACCTGCTCTGTCTACCCTACCTGTACTCACCTGCTCTGTCTAGCCTACCTGTACTCACCTGCTCTGTCTACCCTACCTGTACTCACCTGCTCTGTCTAGCCTACCTGTACTCACCTGCTCTGTCTACCCTGCCTGTACTCACCTGCTCTGTCTACCCTACCTGTACTCACCTGCTCTGTCTAGCCTACCTGTACTCACCTGCTCTGTCTAGCCTACCTGTACTCACCTGCTCTGTCTAGCCTACCTGTACTCACCTGCTCTGTCTACCCTACCTGTACTCACCTGCTCTGTCTAGCCCACCTGTACTCACCTGCTCTGTCTAGCCCACCTGTACTCACCTGCTCTGTCTAGCCTACCTGTACTCACCTGCTCTGTCTACCCTACCTGTACTCACCTGCTCTGTCTACCCTACCTGTACTCACCTGCTCTGTCTACCCTACCTGCACTCACCTGCTCTGTCTACCCTACCTGTACTCACCTGCTCTGTCTAACCCACCTGTACTCACCTGCTCTGTCTAGCCCACCTGTACTCACCTGCTCTGTCTAGCCTACCTGTACTCACCTGCTCTGTCTAGCCTACCTGTACTCACCTGCTCTGTCTAGCCTACCTGTACTCACCTGCTCTGTCTACCCTGCCTGTACTCACTTGCTCTGTCTAGGCTACCTGTACTCACCTGCTCTGTCTAGCCCACCTGTACTCACCTGCTCTGTCTAGCCCACCTGTACTCACCTGCTCTGTCTAGCCTACCTGTACTCACCTGCTCTGTCTACCCTGCCTGTACTCACCTGCTCTGTCTAACCCACCTGTACTCACCTGCTCTGTCTACCCTACCTGCACTCACCTGCTCTGTCTACCCTGCCTGTACTCACCTGCTCTGTCTACCCTACCTGCACTCACCTGCTCTGTCTAACCCACCTGTACTCACCTGCTCTGTCTACCCTACCTGCACTCACCTGCTCTGTCTACCCTACCTGTACTCACCTGCTCTGTCTACCCTACCTGTACTCACCTGCTCCGTCTAACCCTACCTGCACTCCCCTGCTCTGTCTACCCCTGCCTGCACTCACCTGCTCTGTCTACCCTACCTGTACTCACCTGCTCTGTCTACCCTACCTGTACTCACCTGCTCCGTCTAACCCTACCTGCACTCCCCTGCTCTGTCTACCCCTGCCTGCACTTACCTGCTCTGTCTACCCTACCTGTACTCACCTGCTCTGTCTAACCCTACCTGCACTCCCCTGCTCTGTCTACCCCTGCCTGCACTCACCTGCTCTGTCTACCCTACCTGTACTCACCTGCTCTGTCTACCCTACCTGTACTCACCTGCTCCGTCTAACCCTACCTGCACTCCTCTGCTCTGTCTACCCCTGCCTGCACTCACCTGCTCTGTCTACCCTACCTGTACTCACCTGCTCTGTCTACCCTACCTGTACTCACCTGCTCCGTCTAACCCTACCTGCACTCCCCTGCTCCGTCTACCCCTGCCTGCACTCACCTGCTCTGTCAACCCTACCTGTACTCACCTGCTCTGTCTACCCTACCTGCACTCACCTGCTCTGTCTACCCTACCTGCACTCACCTGCTCTGTCTACCCTACCTGTACTCACCTGCTCTGTCTACCCTACCTGTACTCACCTGCTCTGTCTACCCTACCTGTACTCACCTAATCTGTCTACCCTACCTGCACTCACCTGCTCTGTCTACCCTGCCTGTACTCACCTGCTCTGTCTACCCTACCTGCACTCACCTGCTCTGTCTAACCTACCTGAACTCACCTGCCCTGTCTACCCTACCTGTACTCACCTGCTCTGTCTAGCCCACCTGTACTCACCTGCTCTGTCTAGCCTACCTGTACTCACCTGTTCTGTCTAGCCCACCTGTACTCACCTGCTCTGTCTAACCTACCTGTACTCACCTGCTCTGTCTACCCTGCCTGTACTCACCTGCTCTGTCTAGCTTACCTGTACTCACCTGCTCTGTCTAGCCTACCTGTACTCACCTGCTCTGTCTAGCCCACCTGTACTCCCCTGCTCTGTCTACCCTACCTGTACTCCCCTGCTCTGTCTAGCCCACCTGTACTCCCCTGCTCTGTCTACCCTACCTGTACTCCCCTGCTCTGTCTACCCTACCTGTACTCACCTGCTCTGTCTAGCCCACCTGTACTCACCTGCTCTGTCTACCCTGCCTGTACTCACCTGTTCTGTCTAGCCCACCTGTACTCACCTGCTCTGTCTAGCCTACCTGTACTCACCTGCTCTGTCTACCCTACCTGTACTCACCTGCTCTGTCTACCCTACCTGTACTCACCTGCTCTGTCTAGCCCACCTGTACTCACCTGCTCTGTCTAGCCCACCTGTACTCACCTGCTCTGTCTAGCCTACCTGTACTCACCTGTTCTGTCTAGCCCACCTGTACTCACCTGCTCTGTCTAGCCTACCTGTACTCACCTGCTCTGTCTACCCTGCCTGTACTCACCTGCTCTGTCTAGCCTACCTGTACTCACCTGCTCTGTCTAGCCTACCTGTACTCACCTGCTCTGTCTATCCTACCTGTACTCACCTGCTCTGTCTAGCCCACCTGTACTCCCCTGCTCTGTCTACCCTACCTGTACTCCCCTGCTCTGTCTAGCCCACCTGTACTCCCCTGCTCTGTCTACCCTACCTGTACTCCCCTGCTCTGTCTACCCTACCTGTACTCACCTGCTCTGTCTAGCCCACCTGTACTCACCTGCTCTGTCTACCCTGCCTGTACTCACCTGCTCTGTCTAGCCTACCTGTACTCACCTGCTCTGTCTAGTCTACCTGTACTCACCTGCTCTGTCTAGCCTACCTGTACTCACCTGCTCTGTCTAGCCTACCTGTACTCACCTGCTCTGTCTACCCTACCTGTACTCACCTGCTCTGTCTACCCTACCTGTACTCACCTGCTCTGTCTACCCTACCTGTACTCACCTGCTCTGTCTAGTCTACCTGTACTCACCTGCTCTGTCTAGCCTGCCTGCACTCACCTGCTCTGTCTACCCTACCTGTACTCACCTGCTCTGTCTACCCTACCTGTACTCACCTGCTCTGTCTAGCCTACCTGTACTCACCTGCTCTGTCTACCCTACCTGTACTCACCTGCTCTGTCTAGCCTACCTGTACTCACCTGCTCTGTCTAGCCTACCTGTACTCACCTGCTCTGTCTAGCCCACCTGTACTCCCCTGCTCTGTCCCCCCTACCTGTACTCCCCTGCTCTGTCTAGCCCACCTGTACTCCCCTGCTCTGTCTACCCTACCTGTACTCACCTGCTCTGTCTACCCTACCTGTACTCACCTGCTCTGTCTAGCCCACCTGTACTCCCCTGCTCTGTCTACCCTACCTGTACTCACCTGCTCTGTCTAGCCCACCTGTACTCACCTGCTCTGTCTAGCCCACCTGTACTCACCTGCTCTGTCTAGCCTACCTGTACTCACCTGCTCTGTCTAGCCTACCTGTACTCACCTGCTCTGTCTAGCCTACCTGTACTCACCTGCTCTGTCTAGCCTACCTGAACTCACCTGCTCTGTCTAGCCTACCTGTACTCACCTGCTCTGTCGAGCCCACCTGTACTCACCTGCTCTGTCTAGCCTACCTGTACTCACCTGCTCTGTCTAGCCTACCTGTACTCACCTGCTCTGTCTAGCCCACTGTACTCACCTGCTCTGTCTAGCCCACCTGTACTCACCTGCTCTGTCTAGCCTACCTGTACTCACCTGCTCTGTCTAGCCTACCTGTACTCACCTGCTCTGTCTAGCCTACCTGTACTCACCTGCTCTGTCTAGCCTACCTGTACTCACCTGCTCTGTCTAGCCCACCTGTACTCACCTGCTCTGTCTAGCCTACCTGTACTCACCTGCTCTGTCTACCCTGCCTGTACTCACCTGCTCTGTCTAGCCTACCTGTACTCACCTGCTCTGTCTACCCTGCCTGTACTCACCTGCTCTGTCTAGCCTACCTGTACTCACCTGCTCTGTCTAGCCCACCTGTACTCACCTGCTCTGTCTAGCCTACCTGTACTCACCTGATCTGTCTACCCTACCTGTACTCACCTGCTCTGTCTAGCCTACCTGTACTCACCTGCTCTGTCTACCCTACCTGTACTCCCCTGCTCTGTCTACCCTACCTGTACTCACCTGCTCTGTCTAGCCTACCTGTACTCACCTGCTCTGTCTACCCTGCCTGTACTCACCTGCTCTGTCTAGCCTACCTGTACTCACCTGCTCTGTCTAGCCTACCTGTACTCACCTGCTCTGTCTAGCCCACCTGTACTCCCCTGCTCTGTCTACCCTACCTGTACTCCCCTGCTCTGTCTAGCCCACCTGTACTCCCCTGCTCTGTCTACCCTACCTGTACTCACCTGCTCTGTCTACCCTACCTGTACTCACCTGCTCTGTCTAGCCCACCTGTACTCCCCTGCTCTGTCTACCCTACCTGTACTCACCTGCTCTGTCTAGCCCACCTGTACTCACCTGCTCTGTCTAGCCCACCTGTACTCACCTGCTCTGTCTAGCCTACCTGTACTCACTTGCTCTGTCTAGCCTACCTGTACTCACCTGCTCTGTCTAGCCTACCTGTACTCACCTGCTCTGTCTAGCCTACCTGAACTCACCTGCTCTGTCTAGCCTACCTGTACTCACCTGCTCTGTCTAGCCCACCTGTACTCACCTGCTCTGTCTAGCCTACCTGTACTCACCTGCTCTGTCTAGCCTACCTGTACTCACCTGCTCTGTCTAGCCCACCTGTACTCACCTGCTCTGTCTAGCCCACCTGTACTCACCTGCTCTGTCTAGCCTACCTGTACTCACCTGCTCTGTCTAGCCTACCTGTACTCACCTGCTCTGTCTAGCCTACCTGTACTCACCTGCTCTGTCTAGCCTACCTGTACTCACCTGCTCTGTCTAGCCCACCTGTACTCACCTGCTCTGTCTAGCCTACATGTACTCACCTGCTCTGTCTACCCTGCCTGTACTCACCTGCTCTGTCTAGCCTACCTGTACTCACCTGCTCTGTCTACCCTGCCTGTACTCACCTGCTCTGTCTAGCCTACCTGTACTCACCTGCTCTGTCTAGCCCACCTGTACTCACCTGCTCTGTCTAGCCTACCTGTACTCACCTGATCTGTCTACCCTACCTGTACTCACCTGCTCTGTCTAGCCTACCTGTACTCACCTGCTCTGTCTACCCTACCTGTACTCCCCTGCTCTGTCTACCCTACCTGTACTCACCTGCTCCGTCTAACCTACCTGTACTCACCTGCTCCGTCTAACCTACCTGTACTCACCTGCTCTGTCTAGCCTACCTGTACTCACCTGCTCTGTCTACCCTGCCTGTACTCACCTGCTCTGTCTAGCCTACCTGTACTCACCTGCTCTGTCTAGCCTACCTGTACTCACCTGCTCTGTCTAGCCCACCTGTACTCCCCTGCTCTGTCTACCCTACCTGTACTCCCCTGCTCTGTCTAGCCCACCTGTACTCCCCTGCTCTGTCTACCCTACCTGTACTCACCTGCTCTGTCTACCCTACCTGTACTCACCTGCTCTGTCTAGCCCACCTGTACTCCCCTGCTCTGTCTACCCTACCTGTACTCACCTGCTCTGTCTAGCCCACCTGTACTCACCTGCTCTGTCTAGCCCACCTGTACTCACCTGCTCTGTCTAGCCTACCTGTACTCACCTGCTCTGTCTAGCCTACCTGTACTCACCTGCTCTGTCTAGCCTACCTGTACTCACCTGCTCTGTCTAGCCTACCTGTACTCACCTGCTCTGTCTAGCCTACCTGTACTCACCTGCTCTGTCTAGCCCACCTGTACTCACCTGCTCTGTCTAGCCTACCTGTACTCACCTGCTCTGTCTAGCCTACCTGTACTCACCTGCTCTGTCTAGCCCACCTGTACTCACCTGCTCTGTCTAGCCCACCTGTACTCACCTGCTCTGTCTAGCCTACCTGTACTCACCTGCTCTGTCTAGCCTACCTGTACTCACCTGCTCTGTCTAGCCTACCTGTACTCACCTGCTCTGTCTAGCCTACCTGTACTCACCTGCTCTGTCTAGCCCACCTGTACTCACCTGCTCTGTCTAGCCTACCTGTACTCACCTGCTCTGTCTACCCTGCCTGTACTCACCTGCTCTGTCTAGCCTACCTGTACTCACCTGCTCTGTCTACCCTGCCTGTACTCACCTGCTCTGTCTAGCCTACCTGTACTCACCTGCTCTGTCTAGCCCACCTGTACTCACCTGCTCTGTCTAGCCTACCTGTACTCACCTGATCTGTCTACCCTACCTGTACTCACCTGCTCTGTCTAGCCTACCTGTACTCACCTGCTCTGTCTACCCTACCTGTACTCCCCTGCTCTGTCTACCCTACCTGTACTCACCTGCTCTGTCTAGCCTACCTGTACTCACCTGCTCTGTCTACCCTGCCTGTACTCACCTGCTCTGTCTAGCCTACCTGTACTCACCTGCTCTGTCTAGCCTACCTGTACTCACCTGCTCTGTCTAGCCCACCTGTACTCCCCTGCTCTGTCTACCCTACCTGTACTCCCCTGCTCTGTCTAGCCCACCTGTACTCCCCTGCTCTGTCTACCCTACCTGTACTCACCTGCTCTGTCTACCCTACCTGTACTCACCTGCTCTGTCTAGCCCACCTGTACTCCCCTGCTCTGTCTACCCTACCTGTACTCACCTGCTCTGTCTAGCCCACCTGTACTCACCTGCTCTGTCTAGCCCACCTGTACTCACCTGCTCTGTCTAGCCTACCTGTACTCACCTGCTCTGTCTAGCCTACCTGTACTCACCTGCTCTGTCTAGCCTACCTGTACTCACCTGCTCTGTCTAGCCTACCTGAACTCACCTGCTCTGTCTAGCCTACCTGTACTCACCTGCTCTGTCTAGCCCACCTGTACTCACCTGCTCTGTCTAGCCCACCTGTACTCACCTGCTCTGTCTAGCCTACCTGTACTCACCTGCTCTGTCTAGCCCACCTGTACTCACCTGCTCTGTCTAGCCCACCTGTACTCACCTGCTCTGTCTAGCCTACCTGTACTCACCTGCTCTGTCTAGCCTACCTGTACTCACCTGCTCTGTCTAGCCTACCTGTACTCACCTGCTCTGTCTAGCCTACCTGTACTCACCTGCTCTGTCTAGCCCACCTGTACTCACCTGCTCTGTCTAGCCTACCTGTACTCACCTGCTCTGTCTACCCTGCCTGTACTCACCTGCTCTGTCTAGCCTACCTGTACTCACCTGCTCTGTCTACCCTGCCTGTACTCACCTGCTCTGTCTAGCCTACCTGTACTCACCTGCTCTGTCTAGCCCACCTGTACTCACCTGCTCTGTCTAGCCTACCTGTACTCACCTGATCTGTCTACCCTACCTGTACTCACCTGCTCTGTCTAGCCTACCTGTACTCACCTGCTCTGTCTACCCTACCTGTACTCCCCTGCTCTGTCTACCCTACCTGTACTCACCTGCTCCGTCTAACCTACCTGTACTCACCTGCTCCGTCTAACCTACCTGTACTCACCTGCTCCGTCTAACCCACCTGTACTCACCTGCTCTGTCTACCCTGCCTGTACTCACCTGCTCTGTCTAGTCTACCTGTACTCACCTGATCTGTCTACCCTACCTGTACTCACCTGCTCTGTCTAGCCTACCTGTACTCACCTGCTCTGTCCACCCTACCTGTACTCCCCTGCTCTGTCTACCCTACCTGTACTCACCTGCTCCGTCTAACCTACCTGTACTCACCTGCTCCGTCTAACCTACCTGTACTCACCTGCTCCGTCTAACCCACCTGTACTCACCTGCTCTGTCTACCCCACCTGTACTCACCTGCTCTGTCTAACCCACCTGTACTCACCTGCTCCGTCTAACCCTGCCCAAAAAATAACACACATCAAAATACAGGAGTCTTTCTCTTTCTTGTGATGTAAAAGTGTCGAGACGACGCGTTACATCTCAGACGAAGCTTTAGAGTTCTTATAGACGCAACGGAAAGACAACGTGTTCCTTCGAGCCCATTTCATTACCGAGGTTTGTTTAACAGGTCATTACAAAACATTTCTGTGGTCGTAATGTTGAAGGGGAAAAAACGACAGGCACAAGAAAGAGATTGAAAAAGAGTGAATGAAATGAAAGCAGTCAAACGAGATGAAAGGGATTTTCCTTCTAACACAGGAAATAAATGGATGAAAAAGACAGATCCTCAGGTGGGCGGGGCATGCGTGTTTATTATTTTAAATGTTTATTTATCCGTTATTTTACCAGGTAAGTTGACTGTGAACACGTTCTCATTTAGAGCAACAAATTGGGGAATAGTTACAGGGGAGAGGAGGGTGGGTTGAATGAGCCAATTGTAAACTTGGGGATGATTAAGTGACCGTGATGGTATGAGGGACAGATTGGGAATGTAGCCAGGACACCGGGGTTAACACCCCTACTCTTACGTTAAGTGCCATGGGATCTTTAGTGACCACAGAGTCAGGACATCTGTTTAAAGTCCCATTCAAAAGACAGCACCCGACATAGGGCAGTGTCCCCAATCACTGCCCTGGGGCATTTAGACCAGAGGAAAGAGTGCCTCCTACTGGCCCTCCAACACCACTTCCAGCAGCATCTGGTCTCCCATCCAGGGACCAACTAGGACCAACCCTGCTTAGCTTCAGAACCAAGCCAGCAGTGGGATGCAGGGTGGGATGCAGGGTGGGATGCAGGGTGTTGCTAGTGTGTGTTACCTGGTAGACGGCGGGGCGGGTCAGTGATGTTGGGCAGGCCGGTGGCTCGGCTGGAGGAGAGGGGCGTCGTGGAGTGGACAGACGGGGATGTCATGGGACTCAGGTAGGACGGGTAGGACTGCTCATAGGACCAGGGAGGAGACGACTGGGACTGGCGAGGGTCTGGAAGAGGAGAAAGGGATGGTTAGAAAGGAGGAGGAGGTGGAGGAGAGGGGGATGGCTAGAGATGAGGAGGAAGAGGAGGAGGTGGAGGATAGGGGGATGGCTAGAGATGAGGAGGAAGAGGAGGAGGTGGAGGAGGTGGAGGAGGTGGAGGAGAGGGGGATGGCTCGAGATGAGGAGGAAGAGGAGGAGGAGGTGGATGAGGGGGGTATGGTTAAAGAGGAGGAGGTGGAGAAGGTGGAGGAGAGGGGGAGGAGGAAGAAGAAGAAGAGGAGGAGGAAGAGGTAGAGGAGGAGGTGGAGGAGGAGGAAGAGGAGGAGGTGGAGGGGCGGTGGCTAGAGATGAGGAGGAAGAGGACGAGGAGGTGGATGAGGGGGGTATGGTTAAAGAGGAGGAGGTGGAGAGGGGGAGGAGGAGAGGGGGATGGCTCGAGATGAGGAGGAAGAGGAGGAGGTGGAGGAGGTGGAGGAGAGGGGGAGGAGGAAGAAGAAGAAGAGGAGGAGGAAGAGGTAGAGGAGGAGGAAGAGGTGGAGGAGGAGGAGGAAGAGGAGGCTGAGGTGGAGGAGGAGGAGGAGGAGGAGGAGGAGGAGGAGGAGGAGGAGGAGGAGGAGGAGGAGGAGGAGAGAGGTATGGTTAAAGAGGAGGTGGAGGAAGAGGAGGAGGAGGAGAGGGGGATGGCTCGAGATGAGGAGGAAGAGGAAGAGGTGGAGGAGGTGGAGGAGAGGGGGAGGAGGTATAGGAGAGGGGGAGGAGGAAGAAGAAGAAGAGGAGGAGGAAGAGGTAGAGGAGGAGGTGGAGGAGGAGGAGGAAGAGGAGGAGGAGGTGGAGGAGGAGGTGGAGAGGGGGATGGTTAGAGATGAGGAGGAAGAGGACGAGGAGGAAGAAGAAGAGGAGTAGGAGGAGGAGGAGTTGTCCAGTGTTCTACCTCTGTATCAGGGCCAGTAGGAGTGAATACTGTGTAGTGAATACTGTGTAGTGAATACTGTGTAGTGAATACTGTGTAATGAATACTGTGTAGTGAATACTGTGTTGTGAATACTGTGTAATGAATACTGTATAGTGAATACTGTGTAGAGAATACTGTGTTGTGAATACTGTGTAGTGAATACTGTGTAATGAATACTGTGTTGTGAATACTGTGTAATGAATACTGTGTAGTGAATACTGTGTAATGAATACTGTGTAGTGAACTAGTTCTAGAAGATAGAGCATGTTCAGGCTGTGAGTGTCTCATTTCGCTGGATCATTGGTCATGTTACCAGGTCTGATGTAACATGCTGAGTAATGACACATTGCATGTTTGTCTCTTCCTGTTTACCTTGGAGCGAGAGAGCGAGAGAGAGGGAGAGAGAGAGGAGAGCGAGAGGGAGAGAGAGGGAGAGAGAGAGAGAGAGAGGAGAGAGAGGGAGAGAGTATGCGAGAGAGAGAGAGAGAGAGAGAGAGAGAGAGAGAGAGAGAGAGGGAGAGAGAGAGGGAGAGAGGGAGAGGGAGAGAGAGAGAGGAGAGAGAGCGAGAGAGGAGAGAGGGAGAGAGAGAGAGAGGGAGAGAGAGAGGGAGAGAGAGATGAGAGAGAGAGAGAGAGAGAGAGAGAGAGACAGAGAGGGAGAGAGAGAGAGAGAGACAGAGAGAGAGACAGAGAGGGAGAGAGAGAGAGAGAGGGAGAAACCAAGCATTTCTCTGGCACTAGTCCAGCAGAGAAAAAGGCTTTCATTCCGTTTCTGTACTTCACTAATGTCTCAACCAAACATAATATCAAACACATTTGCCAAAACGGTAAATGTACATAGTTTGAAAATAATAACATATAAGAAGTATTTTGAAATATTGAATTGTACAGGTAAGGCCAGGCCAGTCAATGCTAGAATACCACACCTAAACCCATCCACATATACAGTACGTTACGGAGAGCTGGGCTCTCCTTGTAACCAACAGAGAATAAACTGTAGTGGAACTAAAAGACTTGATAAGTCATCACTGACTGTAGGCTGTGGTGACATTGTGGATATTACGGTACGGGAAAGATGTAGTAGAAAGACTGGTAGATTAGGACAGATCAGATATGTAGTAGAAAGACTGGTAGATTAGGACAGATCAGATATGTAGTAGAAAGACTGGTAGATTAGGACAGATCAGATATGTAGTTACAACAGGACTGGTAGATTGGGACAGATCAGATATGTAGTTACAACAGGACTGGTAGATTGGGACAGATCAGATATGTAGTAGAAAGACTGGTAGATTAGGACAGATCAGATATGTAGTTACAACAGGACTGGTAGATTAGGACAGATCAGATATGTAGTAGAAAGACTGGTAGATTAGGACAGATCAGATATGTAGTTACAACAGGACTGGTAGATTGGGACAGATCAGATATGTAGTTACAACAGGACTGGTAGATTGGGACAGATCAGATATGTAGTTACAACAGGACTGGTAGATTGGGACAGATCAGATATGTAGTTACAACAGGACTGGTAGATTAGGACAGATCAGATATGTAGTTACAACAGGACTGGTAGATTAGGACAGATCAGATATGTAGTTACAACAGGACTGGTAGATTGGGACAGATCAGATATGTAGTTACAACAGGACTGGTAGATTGGGACAGATCAGATATGTAGTTACAACAGGACTGGTAGATTAGGACAGATCAGATATGTAGTTACAACAGGACTGGTAGATTAGGACAGATCAGATATGTAGTTACAACAGGACTGGTAGATTGGGACAGATCAGATATGTAGTTACAACAGGACTGGTAGATTGGGACAGATCGGATATGTAGTTACAACAGGACTGGTAGATTAGGACAGATCAGATATGTAGTTACAACAGGACTGGTAGATTAGGACAGATCAGAATGTCAGGAATAGGGACAGGTAAAGGACAGGTGAGAGATGTCAGGAATAGGGACAGGTAAAGGACAGGTGAGATATGTCAGGAATAGGGACAGTTAAAGGACAGGTGGAAAATGTCAGGAATAGGGACAGGTAAAGGACAGGTGAGAGATGTCAGGAATAGGGACAGGTAAAGGAAATGTGAGAGATGTCAGGTATAGGGACAGGTAAAGGACAGGTAGGAGATGTCAGGAACAGGGACAGGTAGGGACAGGTGTTGTAACCATCTAGCTGCTCTGCCAGACAATATAACTGACTGTCCTGTGGCGTGACCTCCGTATGTTGAGGTGTGACATTACAGCTGATGTTAGTGAACCCTGTTTCACGCTGCTGTCAGTTGGTTATAAATGTAGATTATAGGTGGAGGGGTAGAGTTATGTGTCTCATCTGGTATCTGTGTCTATGTGTGTCGGGGGTTAGAGATTATGGTCACATCTGGTATCTGTTTTAGTAAGGGTTAGGTGGGCCTGTATTTAAATCTCACCTGTTAATAACGTTTAGGGGGGCCTGTATTTAAATCTCACTTGTTATCTGAGTTACTAAGGTTAGGGGGGCCTGTATTTAAATCTCACTTGTTATCTGAGTTAATAAGGGTTAGGGGGTCTGTATTTAAATCTCACCTGGTATGTGACTTAATAAGGGTTAGGGGGGACTGTATTTAAATCTCACCTGGTATGTGACTTAATAGGGGTTAGGGGGGACTGTATTTAAAATTCACCTGGTATCTGTGTCTGCCCTTGGGGGTTGAAGGAGTTGTGTCCAGCGTTGAGCGGCTGTTGTTGGGACTGTGTCGGCACGGCAACCCTCATGGTTGTCTGTCTGATCCTCTCCAGCTCACTGAGACGGTCTGAGAACAGCCCTGTTTTAGGAGACTCCTCTAGCTTCTGACGATGTCCTGTACAACAACAACAATGGGAGGGTCTGAGAGAGGAGATACAAGCGCTAGGTTGTTCTCCCACAGAACTGACTGTGAGGCTGGGTGGGGATGGAGAGAAAAACAGAGGAGAGGAGAGGAGGGAGAGGATGGGTGGGGATGGAGAGAATAAGAGAGGAGTGAGAGGCTGGGTGGGGATGGAGAGAATAAGAGAGGAGAGGAGGGAGAGGCTGGGTGGGGATGGAGAGAATAAGAGAGGAGACGAGGGAGAGGCTGGTGGGGATGGAGAGAATAAGAGAGGAGAGGAGGGAGAGGCTGGGTGGGGATGGAGAGAATAAGAGAGGAGAGGAGGGAGAGGCTGGGTGGGGATGGAGAGAATAAGAGAGGAGAGGAGGGAGAGGCTGGGTGGGGATGGAGAGAATAAGAGAGGAGGGAGAGGCTGGGTGGAGATGGAGAGAATAAGAGAGGAGAGGAGGGAGAGGCTGGGTGGGGATGGAGAGAATAAGAGAGGAGAGGAGGGAGAGGCTGGGTGGGGATGGAGAGAATAAGAGAGGAGAGGAGGGAGAGGCTGGTGGGGATGGAGAGAATAAGAGAGGAGGGAGAGGCTGGGTGGAGATGGAGAGAATAGGAGGAGAGGGTGATTTAAGTGTCAGATCTGAAAGAGAGCCCTACTTGTTAACATTTGATGAGAGTCACCACTGAGTATAGACACGCAGATATATGAGACAAGTAACCCTGAGTGAGTACCTTAGTAGGTACGGGTCTATAGGTATGGCAGATATGAGACAGGTCTATAGGTATGGCAGATATGAGACAGGTCTATAGGTATGGTAGATATGACACAGGTCTATAGGTATGGCAGATATGAGACAGGTCTATAGGTATGGTAGATATGAGACAGGTCTAGATGAGACAGGTCTATAGGTATGGCAGATATGAGACAGGTCTATAGGTATGGTAGATATGAGACAGGTCTAGATGAGACAGGTCTATAGGTATGGCAGATATGAGACAGGTCTATAGGTATGGTAGATATGAGACAGGTCTAGATGAGACAGGTCTATAGGTATGGCAGATATGAGACAGGTCTATAGGTATGGCAGATATGAGACAGGTCTATAGGTATGGTAGATATGAGACAGGTCTATAGGTATGGCAGATATGAGACAGGTCTATAGGTATGGCAGATATGAGACAGGTCTATAGGTATGGTAGATATGAGACAGGTCTATAGGTATGGCAGATATGAGACAGGTCTATAGGTATGGTAGATATGAGACAGGTCTACCTCAGTAAGTACAGCAGATATGAGACAGGTCTAGATGAGACAGGTCTATAGGTATGGCAGATATGAGACAGGTCTATAGGTATGGCAGATATGAGACAGGTCTATAGGTATGGTAGATATGAGACAGGTCTATAGGTATGGCAGATATGAGACAGGTCTATAGGTATGGTAGATATGAGACAGGTCTACCTCAGTAAGTACAGCAGATATGAGACAGGTCTAGATGAGACAGGTCTATAGGTATGGCAGATATGAGACAGGTCTATAGGTATGGTAGATATGAGACAGGTCTATAGGTATGGCAGATATGAGACAGGTCTATAGGTATGGTAGATATGAGACAGGTCTAGATGAGACAGGTCTATAGGTATGGTAGATATGAGACAGGTCTACCTCAGTAAGTATAGTAGATATGAGACAGGTCTACCTCAGTAAGTATAGTAGATATGAGACAGGTCTACCTCAGTAAGTATGGCAGATATGGGACAGGTCTACCTCAGTAGGTATAGCAGATATGGGACAGGTCTACCTCAGTAAGTGTAGTAGATATGAGACAGGTCTACCTCAGTAAATATAGCAGATATGGGACAGGTCTACCTCAGTAAGTATAGTAGATATGAGACAGGTCTACCTCAGTAAGTATAGCTGATATGAGACAGGTCTACCTCAGTAAGTATGGCAGATATGAGACAGGTCTACCTCAGTAAGTATAGCTGATATGAGACAGGTCTACCTCAGTAATATGACAGATATGAGACAGGTCTACCCCAGTAAGTATGGCAGATATGAGACAGGTCTACCTCAGTAAGTATAGTAGATATGAGACAGGTCCACCCCAGCAAGTATGGCAGATATGAGACAGGTCTACCTCAGTAAGTATAGTAGATATGAGACAGGTCTACCTCAGTAAGTATAGCAGATATGAGACAGGTCTACCTCAGTAAGTATAGTAGATATGAGACAGGTCTACCCCAGTAAGTATAGCTGATATGGGACAGTTCTACCTCAGTAAGTATGGTAGATATGGGACAGGTCTACCTCAGTAAGTATAGCAGATATGAGACAGGTCTACCTCAGTAAGTATAGTAGATATGAGACAGGTCTACCTCAGTAAGTATAGCTGATATGAGACAGGTCTACCTCAGTAAGTATAGCTGATATGAGACAGGTCTACCTCAGTAAGTATGGCAGATATGAGACAGGTCTACCTCAGTAAGTATAGTAGATATGAGACAGGTCTACCTCAGTAAGTATAGCAGATATGGGACAGGTCTACCTCAGTAAGTATGGCAGATATGAGACAGACAGACCGACAGACAGACAGACAGACAGACAGACAGACAGACAGACAGACAGACAGACAAACAGACAGACAGGCAGACAGACAGACGGTCTCTGAGACACAAAGGAGCTCTGTTACTATGGAGATCCTTCTCCTACAGAGGAATCCTGACACTATGAGTAGAGAGGCGTGGAGGACATTCTGGTGATTCTACTCTGAGACCAGTGTGTCACACCCTGATCTGTTTCACCTGTCTTGTGCTGGTCTCCACCCCCCCCCACCAGGTGTCTCCCATCTTCCCCATTATCCCCTGTGTGTTTATACCTGCGTTTTCTGTTTGTCTGTTGCCAGTTCATCTTGTCCCGTCAAGTCTTGCCAACGGTATTCCTATGTCTGTTTTTTGTTCTAGTCTCGCCGGTTACAACCTTTTGTCTGTCTTGACACTGAGCCTGCCTGCCGTCTACGTCTGACAGGTATTTACCTGGATTACAAACCCATGCCTGTCCAACTATTTACCTGGATTACAAACCCATGCCTGTCCAACTATTTACCTGGATTACAAACCCATGCCTGTCCAACTATTTACCTGGATTACAAACCCATGCCTGTCCAACTATTTACCTGGATTACAAACCCATGCCCGTCCAACTATTTACCTGGATTACAAACCCATGTCTGTCCAACTATTTACCTGGATTACAAACCCATGTCTGTCCAACTATTTACCTGGATTACAAACCCATGTCTGTCCAACTATTTACCTGGATTACAAACCCATGCCCGTCCAACTATTTACCTGGATTACAAACCCATGTCTGTCCAACTATTTACCTGGATTACAAACCCATGTCTGTCCAACTATTTACCTGGATTACAAACCCATGCCTGTCCAACTATTTACCTGGATTACAAACCCATGTCTGTCCAACTATTTACCTGGATTACAAACCCATGTCTGTCCAACTATTTACCTGGATTACAAATCCATGTCTGTCCAACTATTTACCTGGATTACAAACCCATGCCTGTCCAACTATTTACCTGGATTACAAACCCATGCCTGTCCAACTATTTACCTGGATTACAAACCCATGCCTGTCCAACTATTTACCTGGATTACAAACCCATGCCTGTCCAACTATTTACCTGGATTACAAACCCATGTCTGTCCAACTATTTACCTGGATTACAAACCCATGCCTGTCCAACCTTTTACCTGGATTACAAACCCATGCCTGTCCAACTATTTACCTGGATTACAAACCCATGCCTGTCCAACTATTTACCTGGATTACAAACCCATGTCTGTCCAACTATTTACCTGGATTACAAACCCATGCCTGTCCAACTATTTACCTGGATTACAAACCCATGTCTGTCCAACTATTTACCTGGATTACAAACCCATGTCTGTCCAACTATTTACCTGGATTACAAACCCATGCCTGTCCAACTATTTACCTGGATTACAAACCCATGCCTGTCCAACTATTTACCTGGATTACAAACCCATGCCTGTCCAACTATTTACCTGGATTACAAACCCATGCCTGTCCAACTATTTACCTGGATTACAAACCCATGCCTGTCCAACTATTTACCTGGATTACAAACCCATGCCCGTCCAACTATTTACCTGGATTACAAACCCATGCCTGTCCAACTATTTACCTGGATTACAAACCCATGCCTGTACAACTATTTACCTGGATTACAAACCCATGCCCGTCCAACTATTTACCTGGATTACAAACCCATGCCTGTCCAACTATTTACCTGGATTACAAACCCATGCCTGTCCAACTATTTACCTGGATTACAAACCCATGCCTGTCCAACTATTTACCTGGATTACAAACCCATGCCTGTCCAAACTATTTACCTGGATTACAAACCCATGCCTGTCCAACTATTTACCTGCATTACAAACCCATGCCTGTCCAACTATTTACCTGCATTACAAACCCATGCCTGTCCAACTATTTACCTGGATTACAAACCCATGCCTGTCCAACTATTTACCTGGATTACAAACCCATGCCTGTCCAACTATTTACCTGGATTACAAACCCATTACTGTCCAAACTATTTACCTGGATTACAAACCCATGCCTGTCCAACTATTTACCTGGATTACAAACCCATTACTGTCCAACTATTTACCTGGATTACAAACCCATGCCTGTCCAACTATTTACCTGGATTACAAACCCATGCCCGTCCAACTATTTACCTGGATTACAAACCCATTACTGTCCAACTATTTACCTGGATTACAAACCCATTACTGTCCAACTATTTACCTGGATTACAAACCCATGCCTGTCCAACTATTTACCTGGATTACAAACCCATGCCTGTCCAACTATTTACCTGGATTACAAACCCATGCCTGTCCAACTATTTACCTGGATTACAAACCCATGCCTGTCCAAACTATTTACCTGGATTACAAACCCATGCCTGTCCAACTATTTACCTGGATTACAAACCCATGCCTGTCCAACTATTTACCTGGATTACAAACCCATGCCTGTCCAACTATTTACCTGGATTACAAACCCATTACTGTCCAAACTATTTACCTGGATTACAAACCCATGCCTGTCCAACTATTTACCTGGATTACAAACCCATTACTGTCCAAACTATTTACCTGGATTACAAACCCATGCCTGTCCAACTATTTACCTGGATTACAAACCCATTACTGTCCAACTATTTACCTGGATTACAAACCCATGCCTGTCCAACTATTTTCCTGGATTACAAACCCATGCCCGTCCAACTATTTACCTGGATTACAAACCCATTACTGTCCAACTATTTACCTGGATTACAAACCCATTACTGTCCAACTATTTACCTGGATTACAAACCCATGCCTGTCCAACTATTTACCTGGATTACAAACCCATGCCTGTCCAACTATTTACCTGGATTACAAACCCATGCCTGTCCAACTATTTACCTGGATTACAAACCCATTACTGTCCAAACTATTTACCTGGATTACAAACCCATGCCTGTCCAACTATTTACCTGGATTACAAACCCATTACTGTCCAACTATTTACCTGGATTACAAACCCATGCCTGTCCAACTATTTACCTGGATTACAAACCCATGCCTGTCCAACTATTTACCTGGATTACAAACCCATTACTGTCCAAACTATTTACCTGGATTACAAACCCATGCCTGTCCAACTATTTACCTGGATTACAAACCCATTACTGTCCAAACTATTTACCTGGATTACAAACCCATGCCTGTCCAACTATTTACCTGGATTACAAACCCATTACTGTCCAACTATTTACCTGGATTACAAACCCATGCCTGTCCAACTATTTACCTGGATTACAAACCCATGCCCGTCCAACTATTTACCTGGATTACAAACCCATGCCTGTCCAACTATTTACCTGGATTACAAACCCATTACTGTCCAACTATTTACCTGGATTACAAACCCATGCCTGTCCAACTATTTACCTGGATTACAAACCCATGCCTGTCCAACTATTTACCTGGATTACAAACCCATGCCTGTCCAACTATTTACCTGGATTACAAACCCATGCCCGTCCAACTATTTACCTGGATTACAAACCCATGCCTGTCCAACTATTTACCTGGATTACAAACCCATGCCTGTCCAACTATTTACCTGGATTACAAACCCATGCCCGTCCAACTATTTACCTGGATTACAAACCCATTACTGTCCAACTATTTACCTGGATTACAAACCCATGCCTGTCCAACTATTTTCCTGGATTACAAACCCATGCCTGTCCAACTATTTACCTGGATTACAAACCCATGCCTGTCCAACTATTTACCTGGATTACAAACCCATGCCCGTCCAACTATTTACCTGGATTACAAACCCATGCCTGTCCAACTATTTACCTGGATTACAAACCCATGCCTGTCCAACTATTTACCTGGATTACAAACCCATGCCCGTCCAACTATTTACCTGGATTACAAACCCATGCCTGTCCAACTATTTACCTGGATTACAAACCCATGCCTGTCCAACTATTTACCTGGATTACAAACCCATGCCTGTCCAACTATTTACCTGGATTACAAACCCATGCCTGTCCAAACTATTTACCTGGATTACAAACCCATGCCTGTCCAACTATTTACCTGCATTACAAACCCATGCCTGTCCAACTATTTACCTGCATTACAAACCCATGCCTGTCCAACTATTTACCTGGATTACAAACCCATGCCTGTCCAACTATTTACCTGGATTACAAACCCATGCCTGTCCAACTATTTACCTGGATTACAAACCCATTACTGTCCAAACTATTTACCTGGATTACAAACCCATGCCTGTCCAACTATTTACCTGGATTACAAACCCATTACTGTCCAACTATTTACCTGGATTACAAACCCATGCCTGTCCAACTATTTACCTGGATTACAAACCCATAACCGTCCAACTATTTACCTGGATTACAAACCCATTACTGTCCAACTATTTACCTGGATTACAAACCCATTACTGTCCAACTATTTACCTGGATTACAAACCCATGCCTGTCCAACTATTTACCTGGATTACAAACCCATGCCTGTCCAACTATTTACCTGGATTACAAACCCATGCCTGTCCAACTATTTACCTGGATTACAAACCCATGCCTGTCCAAACTATTTACCTGGATTACAAACCCATGCCTGTCCAACTATTTACCTGCATTACAAACCCATGCCTGTCCAACTATTTACCTGGATTACAAACCCATGCCTGTCCAACTATTTACCTGGATTACAAACCCATTACTGTCCAAACTATTTACCTGGATTACAAACCCATGCCTGTCCAACTATTTACCTGGATTACAAACCCATTACTGTCCAAACTATTTACCTGGATTACAAACCCATGCCTGTCCAACTATTTACCTGGATTACAAACCCATTACTGTCCAACTATTTACCTGGATTACAAACCCATGCCTGTCCAACTATTTACCTGGATTACAAACCCATGCCCGTCCAACTATTTACCTGGATTACAAACCCATTACTGTCCAACTATTTACCTGGATTACAAACCCATTACTTTCCAACTATTTACCTGGATTACAAACCCATGCCTGTCCAACTATTTACCTGGATTACAAACCCATGCCTGTCCAACTATTTACCTGGATTACAAACCCATGCCTGTCCAACTATTTACCTGGATTACAAACCCATGCCCGTCCAACTATTTACCTGGATTACAAACCCATGCCTGTCCAACTATTTACCTGGATTACAAACCCATGCCTGTCCAACTATTTACCTGGATTACAAACCCATGCCCGTCCAACTCTTTACCTGGATTACAAACCCATGCCTGTCCAACTATTTACCTGGATTACAAACCCATGCCCGTCCAACTATTTACCTGGATTACAAACCCATGCCTGTCCAACGATTTACCTGGATTACAAACCCATGCCTGTCCAACTATTTACCTGGATTACAAACCCATGCCTGTCCAACTATTTACCTGGATTACAAACCCATGCCTGTCCAAACTATTTACCTGGATTACAAACCCATGCCTCTCCAACTATTTACCTGCATTACAAACCCATGCCTGTCCAACTATTTACCTGGATTACAAACCCATGCCTGTCCAACTATTTACCTGGATTACAAACCCATTACTGTCCAAACTATTTACCTGGATTACAAACCCATGCCTGTCCAACTATTTACCTGGATTACAAACCCATTACTGTCCAAACTATTTACCTGGATTACAAACCCATGCCTGTCCAACTATTTACCTGGATTACAAACCCATTACTGTCCAACTATTTACCTGGATTACAAACCCATGCCTGTCCAACTATTTACCTGGATTACAAACCCATGCCCGTCCAACTATTTAACGGATTAGAAACCCATTACTGTCCAACTATTTACCTGGATTACAAACCCATTACTGTCCAACTATTTACCTGGATTACAAACCCATGCCTGTCCAACTATTTACCTGGATTACAAACCCATGCCTGTCCAACTATTTACCTGGATTACAAACCCATGCCTGTCCAACTATTTACCTGGATTACAAACCCATGCCCGTCCAACTATTTACCTGGATTACAAACCCATGCCTGTCCAACTATTTACCTGGATTACAAACCCATGCCTGTCCAACTATTTACCTGGATTACAAACCCATGCCCGTCCAACTATTTACCTGGATTACAAACCCATGCCTGTCCAACTATTTACCTGGATTACAAACCCATGCCTGTCCAACTATTTACCTGGATTACAAACCCATGCCTGTCCAACTATTTACCTGGATTACAAACCCATGCCTGTCCAAACTATTTACCTGGATTACAAACCCATGCCTGTCCAACTATTTACCTGCATTACAAACCCATGCCTGTCCAACTATTTACCTGGATTACAAACCCATGCCTGTCCAACTATTTACCTGGATTACAAACCCATTACTGTCCAAACTATTTACCTGGATTACAAACCCATGCCTGTCCAACTATTTACCTGGATTACAAACCCATTACTGTCCAAACTATTTACCTGGATTACAAACCCATGCCTGTCCAACTATTTACCTGGATTACAAACCCATTACTGTCCAACTATTTACCTGGATTACAAACCCATGCCTGTCCAACTATTTACCTGGATTACAAACCCATGCCTGTCCAACTATTTACCTGGATTACAAACCCATGCCCGTCCAACTATTTACCTGGATTACAAACCCATGCCTGTCCAACTATTTACCTGGATTACAAACCCATGCCTGTCCAACTATTTACCTGGATTACAAACCCATGCCTGTCCAACTATTTACCTGGATTACAAACCCATGCCTGTCCAAACTATTTACCTGGATTACAAACCCATGCCTGTCCAACTATTTACCTGCATTACAAACCCATGCCTGTCCAACTATTTACCTGGATTACAAACCCATGCCTGTCCAACTATTTACCTGGATTACAAACCCATGCCTGTCCAACTATTTACCTGGATTACAAACCCATTACTGTCCAAACTATTTACCTGGATTACAAACCCATGCCTGTCCAACTATTTACCTGGATTACAAACCCATTACTGTCCAACTATTTACCTGGATTACAAACCCATGCCTGTCCAACTATTTACCTGGATTACAAACCCATGCCCGTCCAACTATTTACCTGGATTACAAACCCATTACTGTCCAACTATTTACCTGGATTACAAACCCATTACTGTCCAACTATTTACCTGGATTACAAACCCATGCCTGTCCAACTATTTACCTGGATTACAAACCCATGCCTGTCCAACTATTTACCTGGATTACAAACCCATGCCTGTCCAACTATTTACCTGGATTACAAACCCATGCCTGTCCAAACTATTTACCTGGATTACAAACCCATGCCTGTCCAACTATTTACCTGGATTACAAACCCATGCCCGTCCAACTATTTACCTGGATTACAAACCCATTACTGTCCAACTATTTACCTGTATTACAAACCCATTACTGTCCAACTATTTACCTGGATTACAAACCCATGCCTGTCCAACTATTTACCTGGATTACAAACCCATGCCTGTCCAACTATTTACCTGGATTACAAACCCATGCCCGTCCAACTATTTACCTGGATTACAAACCCATGCCTGTCAAACTATTTACCTGGATTACAAACCCATGCCTGTCCAACTATTTACCTGGATTACAAACCCATGCCCGTCCAACTATTTACCTGGATTACAAACCCATGCCCGTCCAACTATTTACCTGGATTACAAACCCATGCCCGTCCAACTATTTACCTGGATTACAAACCCATGCCTGTCCAACGATTTACCTGGATTACAAACCCATGCCTGTCCAACTATTTACCTGGATTACAAACCCATGCCTGTCCAACTATTTACCTGGATTACAAACCCATGCCTGTCCAAACTATTTACCTGGATTACAAACCCATGCCTCTCCAACTATTTACCTGCATTACAAACCCATGCCTGTCCAACTATTTACCTGGATTACAAACCCATACCTGTCCAACTATTTACCTGGATTACAAACCCATTACTGTCCAAACTATTTACCTGGATTACAAACCCATGCCTGTCCAACTATTTACCTGGATTACAAACCCATTACTGTCCAAACTATTTACCTGGATTACAAACCCATGCCTGTCCAACTATTTACCTGGATTACAAACCCATTACTGTCCAACTATTTACCTGGATTACAAACCCATGCCTGTCCAACTATTTACCTGGATTACAAACCCATGCCCGTCCAACTATTTACCTGGATTACAAACCCATTACTGTCCAACTATTTACCTGGAATACAAACCCATTACTGTCCAACTATTTACCTGGATTACAAACCCATGCCTGTCCAACTATTTACCTGGATTACAAACCCATGCCTGTCCAACTATTTACCTGGATTACAAACCCATGCCTGTCCAACTATTTACCTGGATTACAAACCCATGCCCGTCCAACTATTTACCTGGATTACAAACCCATGCCTGTCCAACTATTTACCTGGATTACAAACCCATGCCTGTCCAACTATTTACCTGGATTACAAACCCATGCCCATCCAACTATTTACCTGGATTACAAACCCATGCCTGTCCAACTATTTACCTGGATTACAAACCCATGCCTGTCCAACTATTTACCTGGATTAAAAACCCATGCCTGTCCAACTATTTACCTGGATTACAAACCCATGCCTGTCCAAACTATTTACCTGGATTACAAACCCATGCCTGTCCAACTATTTACCTGCATTACAAACCCATGCCTGTCCAACTATTTACCTGGATTACAAACCCATGCCTGTCCAACTATTTACCTGGATTACAAACCCATTACTGTCCAAACTATTTACCTGGATTACAAACCCATGCCTGTCCAACTATTTACCTGGATTACAAACCCATTACTGTCCAAACTATTTACCTGGATTACAAACCCATGCCTGTCCAACTATTTACCTGGATTACAAACCCATTACTGTCCAACTATTTACCTGGATTACAAACCCATGCCTGTCCAACTATTTACCTGGATTACAAACCCATGCCTGTCCAACTATTTACCTGGATTACAAACCCATGCCTGTCCAACTATTTACCTGGATTACAAACCCATGCCTGTCCAACTATTTACCTGGATTACAAACCCATGCCTGTCCAAACTATTTACCTGGATTACAAACCCATGCCTGTCCAACTATTTACCTGCATTACAAACCCATGCCTGTCCAACTATTTACCTGGATTACAAACCCATGCCTGTCCAACTATTTACCTGGATTACAAACCCATTACTGTCCAAACTATTTACCTGGATTACAAACCCATGCCTGTCCAACTATTTACCTGGATTACAAACCCATTACTGTCCAAACTATTTACCTGGATTACAAACCCATGCCTGTCCAACTATTTACCTGGATTACAAACCCATTACTGTCCAACTATTTACCTGGATTACAAACCCATGCCTGTCCAACTATTTACCTGGATTACAAACCCATGCCCGTCCAACTATTTACCTGGATTACAAACCCATTACTGTCCAACTATTTACCTGGATTACAAACCCATTACTGTCCAACTATTTACCTGGATTACAAACCCATGCCTGTCCAACTATTTACCTGGATTACAAACCCATGCCTGTCCAACTATTTACCTGGATTACAAACCCATGCCTGTCCAACTATTTACCTGGATTACAAACCCATGCCCGTCCAACTATTTACCTGGATTACAAACCCATGCCTGTCCAACTATTTACCTGGATTACAAACCCATGCCTGTCCAACTATTTACCTGGATTACAAACCCATGCCCGTCCAACTATTTACCTGGATTACAAACCCATGCCTGTCCAACTATTTACCTGGATTACAAACCCATGCCCGTCCAACTATTTACCTGGATTACAAACCCATGCCTGTCCAACGATTTACCTGGATTACAAACCCATGCCTGTCCAACTATTTACCTGGATTACAAACCCATGCCTGTCCAACTATTTACCTGGATTACAAACCCATGCCTGTCCAAACTATTTACCTGGATTACAAACCCATGCCTCTCCAACTATTTACCTGCATTACAAACCCATGCCTGTCCAACTATTTACCTGGATTACAAACCCATGCCTGTCCAACTATTTACCTGGATTACAAACCCATTACTGTCCAAACTATTTACCTGGATTACAAACCCATGCCTGTCCAACTATTTACCTGGATTACAAACCCATTACTGTCCAAACTATTTACCTGGATTACAAACCCATGCCTGTCCAACTATTTACCTGGATTACAAACCCATTACTGTCCAACTATTTACCTGGATTACAAACCCATGCCTGTCCAACTATTTACCTGGATTACAAACCCATGCCCGTCCAACTATTTACCTGGATTACAAACCCATTACTGTCCAACTATTTACCTGGATTACAAACCCATTACTGTCCAACTATTTACCTGGATTACAAACCCATGCCTGTCCAACTATTTACCTGGATTACAAACCCATGCCTGTCCAACTATTTACCTGGATTACAAACCCATGCCTGTCCAACTATTTACCTGGATTACAAACCCATGCCCGTCCAACTATTTACCTGGATTACAAACCCATGCCTGTCCAACTATTTACCTGGATTACAAACCCATGCCTGTCCAACTATTTACCTGGATTACAAACCCATGCCCGTCCAACTATTTACCTGGATTACAAACCCATGCCTGTCCAACTATTTACCTGGATTACAAACCCATGCCTGTCCAACTATTTACCTGGATTACAAACCCATGCCTGTCCAACTATTTACCTGGATTACAAACCCATGCCTGTCCAAACTATTTACCTGGATTACAAACCCATGCCTGTCCAACTATTTACCTGCATTACAAACCCATGCCTGTCCAACTATTTACCTGGATTACAAACCCATGCCTGTCCAACTATTTACCTGGATTACAAACCCATTACTGTCCAAACTATTTACCTGGATTACAAACCCATGCCTGTCCAAATATTTACCTGGATTACAAACCCATTACTGTCCAAACTATTTACCTGGATTACAAACCCATGCCTGTCCAACTATTTACCTGGATTACAAACCCATTACTGTCCAACTATTTACCTGGATTACAAACCCATGCCTGTCCAACTATTTACCTGGATTACAAACCCATGCCCGTCCAACTATTTACCTGGATTACAAACCCATTACTGTCCAACTTTTTACCTGGATTACAAACCCATTACTGTCCAACTATTTACCTGGATTACAAACCCATGCCTGTCCAACTATTTACCTGGATTACAAACCCATGCCCGTCCAACTATTTACCTGGATTACAAACCCATGCCTGTCCAACTATTTACCTGGATTACAAACCCATGCCCGTCCAACTATTTACCTGGATTACAAACCCATGCCTGTCCAACTATTTACCTGGATTACAAACCCATGCCTGTCCAACTATTTACCTGGATTACAAACCCATGCCCGTCCAACTATTTACCTGGATTACAAACCCATGCCTGTCCAACTATTTACCTGGATTACAAACCCATGCCCGTCCAACTATTTACCTGGATTACAAACCCATGCCTGTCCAACGATTTACCTGGATTACAAACCCATGCCTGTCCAACTATTTACCTGGATTACAAACCCATGCCTGTCCAACTATTTACCTGGATTACAAACCCATGCCTGTCCAAACTATTTACCTGGATTACAAACCCATGCCGTTCCAACTATTTACCTGCATTACAAACCCATGCCTGTCCAACTATTTACCTGGATTACAAACCCATGCCTGTCCAACTATTTACCTGGATTACAAACCCATTACTGTCCAAACTATTTACCTGGATTACAAACCCATGCCTGTCCAACTATTTACCTGGATTACAAACCCATTACTGTCCAAACTATTTACCTAGATTACAAACCCATGCCTGTCCAACTATTTACCTGGATTACAAACCCATTACTGTCCAACTATTTACCTGGATTACAAACCCATGCCTGTCCAACTATTTACCTGGATTACAAACCCATGCCCGTCCAACTATTTACCTGGATTACAAACCCATTACTGTCCAACTATTTACCTGGATTACAAACCCATTACTGTCCAACTATTTACCTGGATTACAAACCCATGCCTGTCCAACTATTTACCTGGATTACAAACCCATGCCTGTCCAACTATTTACCTGGATTACAAACCCATGCCTGTCCAACTATTTACCTGGATTACAAACCCATGCCCGTCCAACTATTTACCTGGATTACAAACCCATGCCTGTCCAACTATTTACCTGGATTACAAACCCATGCCTGTCCAACTATTTACCTGGATTACAAACCCATGCCCGTCCAACTATTTACCTGGATTACAAACCCATGCCTGTCCAACTATTTACCTGGATTACAAACCCATGCCCGTCCAACTATTTACCTGGATTACAAACCCATGTCCTCAGCCTGCTTTCTGCCAGCCCCTGTGTATTCAATACATCTCCCCCTGAACCATCTGCCTCACGTGTCTGCATCTGGGTCTCACCCTGAGCCTTGATCCAGGGAGACTTGGGGAACACAGGAAGACACAGGGAGACACAGGGAGAAACAGGAAGACACAGGGAGACACAGGGGGACATAGTGAGACACAGTGAGACACAGTGAGACACAGGAGAGATCCAGTGAGACACAGGAGAGATGCGGTGAGACACAGGAGAGATGACACAGTGAGACACAGGGAGACACAGGGAGACACAGGAGAGATGCGGTGAGACACAGGAGAGATGCGGTGAGACACAGGAGAGATGCGGTGAGACACAGTGAGACACAGGGAGACACAGGAGAGATGCGGTGAGACACAGGAGAGATGCGGTGAGACACAGTGAGACACAGGGAGACACAGGAGAGATGCGGTGAGACACAGGGAGACACAGTGAGACACAGGAGAGATGCGGTGAGACACAGTGAGACACAGGAGAGATGCGGTGAGACACAGGAGAGATGCGGTGAGACAAGAGGCAGGGGAGGAGAGCAGCAGTGGGCTAGATGTGTGTGTGTGTGTGTGTGTGTGTGTGTGTGTGTGTGTGTGTGTGTGTGTGTGTGTGTGTGTGTGTGTGTGTGTGTGTGTGTGTGTGTGTGTGTGTGTGTGTGTGTGTGTGTGTGTGTGTGTGTGTGAGAGAGAGAGAGAGAGAGTCTGGAGTCACGGTGTCCCTGAATAGTGCTGAGTCCACACTACTGAGCGTCCCTGAACAGGCA
>NC_092093.1:2784447-2826947 GCF_045679555.1 Salvelinus alpinus | reverse complement strand
AGTAGTAATAATGGTAGTAGCAGCAGTAATAATAGTAGTAGTAGTAGCAGTAATAATAGTAGTAGTAGTAGTAATAATGGTAGTAGCAGCAGTAATAATGGTAGTAGTAGTAGCCGTAATAATGGTAGTAGTAGTAGCAGTAATAATGGTAGTAGTAGTAGTAATAATAGTAGTAGTAGTAGCCATAATAATGGTAGTAGTAGTAGCCGTAATAATGGTAGTAGTAGTAGTAGTAGTAGTAGTAGTAGTAATAATGGTAGTAGTAGTAGCAGCAGTAATAGTAGTAGTAGCAGCAGTAATAGTAGTAGTAGTAGTAGTAATAATAGTAGTAGTAGTAGCAGTAATAATGGTAGTAGTAGCAGCAGTAGTAATAATGGTAGTAGTAGTAGCAGTAGTAATAGTAGTAGTAGTAGCAGTAATAATAGTAGCAGTAGCCGTAATAATTGTAGTAGTAGTAGTAGTAGCAGTAATAATGGTAGTAGTAGTAGTAGTAGTAGTAGCAGTAATAATGGTAGTAGTAATAATAGTAGCAGTAGCAGTAATAATGGTAGTAGTAGTAGTAGTAGTAGTAGTAGTAGTAGTAGTAGTAGCAGTAATAATGGTAGTAGTAATAATAGTAGCAGTAGGCGTAATAATTGTAGTAGTAGTAGTAGTAGCAGTAATAATGGTAGTAGTAGTAGTAGTAGTAGTAGTAGCAGTAATAATGGTAGTAGTAGTAGTAGTAGTAGTAGTAGTAGTAATAATGGTAGTAGTAGTAGTGGTAGTAGTAGTAGTAGTAGTAGTAGTAGTAGTAGTAGTAGTAGTAGTAGTAGTAATAATGGTAGTAGTAGTAGTGGTAGTAGTAGTAATAATGGTAGTAGTAGTAGTGGTAGTAGTAGTAGTAGTAGTAGTAGCAGTAATAATGGTAGTAGTAGTAGTAATAATGGTAGTAGTAGCAGCAGTAATAATAGTAGTAGTAGTAGTAGTAGTAATAATGGTAGTAGTAGTAGTAATAATGGTAGTAGCAGCAGTAATAATAGTAGTAGTAGTAGCAGTAATAATAGTAGTTGTAGTAGTAATAATGGTAGTAGCAGCAGTAATAATGGTAGTAGTAGTAGCCGTAATAATGGTAGTAGTAGTAGCAGTAATAATGGTAGTAGTAGTAGTAATAATAGTAGTAGTAGTAGCCATAATAATGGTAGTAGTAGTAGCCGTAATAATGGTAGTAGTAGTAGTAGTAGTAGTAGTAGTAGTAATAATGGTAGTAGTAGTAGCAGCAGTAATAGTAGTAGTAGCAGCAGTAATAGTAGTAGTAGTAGTAGTAATAATAGTAGTAGTAGTAGCAGTAATAATGGTAGTAGTAGCAGTAGTAGTAATAATGGTAGTAGTAGTAGCAGTAGTAATAGTAGTAGTAGTAGCAGTAATACTAGTAGTAGTAGTAGTATCAGTAGGGAGGTAAACCCTCTAAGTCCCGAATAATTAATGACAGAGGGATCTCGGGTTACACCTCCACACACACACACACACACACACACACACACACACACACACACACACACACACACACACACACACACACACACACACACACACACACACACACACACACACACACACACACACACACACACACACACACACACACACACACACACACACACACAAAGTACACACACACACACACACACACACACACACACACACACAAAGTCTTGTACAGCTAACCTTGTGGGGACACACAATTCAGTCCCATTCAAAATCAAATTTTCCCTAACCCCTATACCTAACCTACATACCCTCACCCTAAGCCTTACCCAAAAACTTTACCTTAGCTCCTAACCCTAACACTAACCCTAATGCTTAGCTCCTAGCACCAACCCTAAAACTAACCTTAGCTCCTAACCCCAACCCTAAAAATAACCTTAGCTCCTAACTCTAATCCTAAAACTAGCCCTCTAGAAATAGCATTTGACCAACATAATGTCCCCAGTTGGTAAAACATTTTTTGTTTACTATTCTTGTGGGGACATCTGGTCCCCACAAGTGTAGTTAAACACGTCCACACACACACACACACACACACACACACACACACACACACACACACACACACACACACACACACACACACACACACACACACACACACACACACACACACACACACACACACACACACACACACACACACACACACACACACACACACACGTCAGTGATCCCTGATGTATGTAGAGGAGTATGAAGAGAGATGTGTTAATATAGAGCCTGATGTGCAGTAGTTACTGGTACATCTACCCAATCACCTAACTGAGAGCCTGAAACACTGTCTTGAATTAACAAGGACTGTAATTGGAGACACAAACATTTCTTAGGCGTTTACACACTCGTTTCTGCTTTCACATGTGCGTTCAGATGCGTTTTTGAACGTGTGAATGTGTCAACGTGTGAATGCGTGAATAAATGACAACATAGTATTCTAGAATTGCCTCTGCCTTGTCAAACAGGTGGTCAAACAGACAACTTCGGGTAATTCAGCTACGACTCTCAGGAACACCTTCTGTTTCCCGTTCTGATACTCACAACGACTCGTTAGAAGGGAGGGTGACGAAATTGACGGAGGGAAATTAATTCAAAGCATACCTCAGCCAGCCAGACAGGCGTTTGGCATTACCTGATTTGACATATTTATTGAGATGCTTAGTTTTCAGATAATTTAAAAAAAAAGACAGGCAGTCAGATGAATCAGACAGTCAGACAGGCAGTCAGATGAATCAGACAGTCAGACAGGCAATCAGATGAATCAGACAGTCAGACAGGCAGTCAGATGAATCAGACAGTCAGACAGGTAGTCAGATGAATCAGACAGTCAGACAGGCAGTCAGATGAATCAGACAGTCAGACAGGCAATCAGATGAATCAGGCAATCAGATGAATCAGACAGTCAGACAGGCAGTCAGATGAATCAGACAGTCAGATGAATCAGACAGTCAGACAGGCAGTCAGATGAATCAGACAGTCAGACAGGCAATCAGATGAATCAGGCAGTCAGATGAACCAGACAGTCAGACAGGCAGTCAGATGAATCAGACAGTCAGACAGGCAATCAAATTAATCGGACAGGCAGTCAGACAGGCAGTCAGATGAATCAGACAGGCAGTCAGACAGGCAGTCAGATGAATCGGACAGTCAGACAGACAGTCACATGAATTAGACAGTCAGCCAGTCATGTAGGGCATAGTGGAACAGCCAGTAAAGGAACAGAAACCATCAGTAAAAGCTGTGAATGAATGAATGAGGCATCTTTCATTGATGTTTATATATATTATATATGGAGCTCTGACAGGCCATGTTGTTACTGTCAGGAATCAAGAACAATGAAGAACCTCACATGCCTCTGTGGGGGTGACTTGCAGAGAGTGGGGTAGGAGAGGGAGGAGGAGAGGAGAGACTGAGCATGGAGAGAGGAGGAGGAGAGGGAGGAGGAGAGGAGAGACTGAGAATGGAGAGAGGAGGGAGGAGGAGAGGAGAGACTGAGCATGGAGAGAGGAGGAGGAGAGGGAGGAGGAGAGGAGAGACTGAGAATGGAGAGAGGAGGGGGGGTGGAGGAGGAAAGGAGAAACTGAGCATGGAGAGAGGAGGGAGGAGGAGAGGAGAGACTGAGCATGGACAGAGGAGGGGGAGAGGGAGGAGGAGAGGAGAGAGGAGGGGGAGAGGAGAGACTGAGCATGGAGAGAGGAGGGAGGAGGAGAGGAGAGACTGAGCATGGAGAGAGGAGGGAGGAGGAGAGGAGAGACTGAGCATGGAGAGAGGAGGGGAGAGGGAGGAGGAGAGGAGAGAGAAGGGGGAGAGGAGAGACTAAGCATGGAGAGAAGGGGGGAGAGGGAGGAGGAGAGGAGAGAGGAGGGGGAGAGGAGAGGAGAGACTGAGCATGGAGAGAGGAGGGGAGAGGGAGGAGGAGAGGAGAGAGGAGGGGGAGAGGAGAGGGAGACTGAGCATGGAGAGAGGAGGGGGAGAGGGAGGAGGAGAGACTGAGCATGGAGAGATGAGGGAGTAGGAGAGGAGAGACTGAGCATGGAGAGAGGAGGGGAGAGGGAGGAGAGAGGAGGGGGAGGGGAGAGACTGAGCATGGAGAAAGGAGGGGAGAGGAGGGGGTGAGGAGAGAGGAGGGGGAGAGGAGAGACTGAGCATGGAGAGAGGAGGGGGAGAGGGAGGAGGAGAGGAGAGACTGAGAATGGAGAGAGGGGGAGAGAGATGAGGGCAGAAGAGAGAGGAGGGGAGGAGAGACAGAGTGGGGTAGGAGAGGGAGGAGGATGGGCAGAGAGAGAGAGTGGGGTAGGAGAGGGAGGAGGAGAGGCAGAGAGTTTGGCAGAAGGAGAGGGAGAGAGTGGGGTAGGAGGGGGAGGAGGAGAGGCAGAGAGCTGAGTGGGTGACAGCCAGACGCCTGTCTACTATGGGGGTCTGAAGTGGGGGGGGGGGGGGGTTGTGGTGGAGAGCTGCCAATATGTGTGTGTGGTCCAGGCATTCTAGCACCGAGGACCCTCACCACCTCAGACCAGTCAATACCTGGTCCCTCACCACCTCAGACCAGTCAATACCTGGTCCCTCACCACCTCAGACCAGTCAATACCTGGTGCCTCACCACCTCAGACCAGTCAATACCTGGTCCCTCACCACCTCAGACCAGTCAATACCTGGTCCCTCACCACCTCATACCAGTCAATACCTGGTCCCTCACCACCTCAGACCAGTCAATACCTGGTCCCTCACCACCTCAGACCAGTCAATACCTGGTCCCTCACCACCTCAGACCAGTCAATACCTGGTCCCTCACCACCTCATACCAGTCAATACCTGGTCCCTCACCACCTCAGACCAGTCAATACCTGGTCCCTCACCACCTCAGACCAGTCAATACCTGGTCCCTCACCACCTCAGACCAGTCAATACCTGGTGCCTCACCACCTCAGACCAGTCAATACCTGGTCCCTCACCACCTCAGACCAGTCAATACCTGGTCCCTCACCACCTCATACCAGTCAATACCTGGTCCCTCACCACCTCAGACCAGTCAATACCTGGTCCCTCACCACCTCAGACCAGTCAATACCTGGTCCCTCACCACCTCAGACCAGTCAATACCTGGTCCCTCACCACCTCATACCAGTCAATACCTGGTCCCTCACCACCTCATACCAGTCAATACCAGGTCTGACAGGGCCCAGGTCTGACAGGGCCCAGGTCTGACAGAATCTATGCAGAAGATCTAGGTGCTGCTGTAGGCCCTCCTTGGTTGGGGACAGAAGCACCAGATCATCAGCAAACAGGAGACATTTGACTTCAGATTCTTGGCGTGGGTTCTCTCTCTCTGTCTCCCTCTTTCTCTCTTCTCTCATTTTCTTCTCTCTTCATCTCTCTCTACATCCAACACCAGACTTGCTAACACCAGAATCAAAACTAAAGCAAAACCCCAGACCCAGACCAGAGCACCAGACCCAGATTAGAACCCCAGACCCAGACCAGAGCACCAGACCCAGAGCACCAGACCCAGATTAGAACCCCAGACCCTGACCAGAGCACCAGACCCAGACCAGAGCACCAGACCCTGACCAGAGCACCAGACCCAGATTAGAACCCCAGACCCAGACCAGAGCACCAGACCCAGATTAGAACCCCAGACCCAGACCAGAGCACCAGACCCAGATTAGAACCCCAGACCCAGACCAGAGCACCAGACCCAGATTAGAACCCCAGACCCAGATTAGAACCCCAGACCCAGACCAGAGCACCAGAAAGAGACCAAACCCCACCACCCCACCAAGTCCTCATCTACCTCCACCACAATGTGTTCGGTCAGACCACTCCCTCTCTATTAGCTACATGTAATTACAACCAGAGGTGTTATGCCTGTAGGGGGCACAGGAGGCACAGGGGGCACAGGGGGCACAGGAGGCACAGGGGGCACAGGGGGCACAGGAGGCACAGGGGGCACAGGAGGCACAGGGGGCACAGGAGGCACAGGAGGCACAGGGGGCACAGGAGGCACAGGAGGCACAGGAGGCACAGGAGACACAGGGAGCACAGGAGGCACAGGAGGCACAGGGGGCACAGGGGGCACAGGAGGCACAGGGGCACAGGAGGCACAGGGGGCACAGGAGGCACAGGAGGCACAGGGGGCACAGGAGGCACAGGAGGCACAGGAGGCACAGGAGACACAGGGAGCACAGGAGGCACAGGAGGCACAGGGGGCACAGGAGGCACAGGGGGCACAGGAGGCACAGGAGGCACAGGGGGCACAGGAGGCACAGGAGGCACAGGGGGCACAGGAGGCACAGGAGGCACAGGAGGCACAGGAGACACAGGGAGCACAGGAGGCACAGGAGGCACAGGGGGCACAGGGGGCACAGGAGGCACAGGGGGCACAGGAGGCACAGGGGGCACAGGATGGCACAGGATGGCACAGGGGGCACAGGAGGCACATGGAGGCACAGGAGGACACAGGAGACACAGGGAGCACAGGAGGCACAGGAGGCACAGGCACGGACACAGGGACGACACGGAGGCACAGGGGGCACAGGATAGGGCACATGGACGGCACAGGGGGCACAGGAGGCACAGGAGACGGACACAGGGGCACAGGGACATGGACACAGGGGGCACAGGAGGCACAGGAGGCACAGGGACACAGGACACAGGGAGCACAGGGAGCACAGGATGCATGGAGACACAGGGCACAGGAGGCACAGGAGGCACAGGAGGCACAGGAGGCACACCAGACACAGGGGGCACAGGGACACGGAGGCACAGGAGGCACAGGAGGCACAGGAGGCACAGGGGGCACAGGAGGCACAGGAGGCACAGGAGACACAGGGAGCACAGGAGGCACATGGCACGACACAGGGAGCACAGGGGCACGACACAGGAGGCACAGGAGGCACAGGGAGGACAGACGAGGCACAGGAGGCACAGGAGCAGGACACAGGAGGCACAGGAGACACAGGGAGCACAGGAGACACAGGAGGCACAGGAGGACAGACACAGGAGGCACAGGGAGGCACAGGAGGCACAGGGAGGACACCAGAGCACAGAACGACACAGGGACAGGACACGATGGAGGGCACAGGAGGCACAGGAGGCACAGGAGGCACAGGACCAGGAGCACAGCCGGGGCACAGGAGGCACAGGAGGCACAGGAGGCACAGGGGGCACAGGAGGCACAGGAGGCACAGGAGGCACAGGAGACACAGGAGACACAGGGAGCACAGGATGCACAGGGGGCACAGGGAGCACAGGGAGCACAGGGGGCACAGGAGACACAGGGGGCACAGGAGGCACAGGAGGCACAGGAGACACAGGAGACACAGGGAGCACAGGGGGCACAGGGGGCACAGGGGGCACAGGAGGCACAGGGGGCACAGGAGGCACAGGGGGCACAGGAGACACAGGGAGCACAGGAGGCACAGGGGGCACAGGGGGCACAGGAGGCACAGGAGGCACAGGGAGCACAGGAGGCACAGGAGGCACAGGGGGCACAGGGGGCACAGGGAGCACAGGGGGCACAGGAGGCACAGGAGGCACAGGAGGCACAGGAGACACAGGGAGCACAGGGGGCACAGGGGGCACAGGAGGCACAGGAGGCACAGGAGGCACAGGAGGCACAGGAGACACAGGGAGCACAGGGGGCACAGGGGGCACAGGGGGCACAGGAGGCACAGGGGGCACAGGAGGCACAGGGGGCACAGGAGGCACAGGGGGCACAGGAGGCACAGGGGGCACAGGAGACACAGGGAGCACAGGAGGCACAGGGAGCACAGGGAGCACAGGGGGCACAGGAGGCACAGGGAGCACAGGAGGCACATGGGGGCACAGGGAGCACAGGGGGCACAGGGGGCACAGGAGGCACAGGGGGCACAGGAGGCACAGGAGACACAGGAGGCACAGGAGGCACAGGGGGCACAGGGGGCACAGGAGGCACATGGAGGCACAGGGAGCACAGGAGGCACATGGGGGCACAGGAGGCACAGGGGGCACATGGATGGCACATGGGGGCACAGGTATGGCACAGGAGGCACAGGAAACACAGGAGATGCACATGGAGGCACAGGAGACACAGGAGGCACATGGATGGCACAGATGATGGCACATGGATGGCACATGGACGGCACAGGGGGACACAGGAGGCACAGGGGGCACAGGAAACACAGGGAGCACAGGAGGCACATGGATGGACACATGGAGGCACATGGGGGCACAGGATGGCACATGGGGCACAGGAGGCACAGGATGGCACAGGGAGCACAGGGGGCACATGGAGGCACAGGGGGCACAGGATGGCACAGGGGGCACAGGATGGCACATGGAGGCACAGGGGGCACAGGAGGCACAGGATGGCACAGGGGGCACAGGATGGCACATGGATGGCACAGGGGGCACAGGAGACACAGGAGACACAGGGGGCACAGGTATGGCACAGGGGGCACAGGAGGCACAGGGGGCACAGGGGGCACAGGGGGCACAGGAGGCACAGGATGGCACAGGGGGCACAGGAGGCACAGGAGGCACAGGGGGCACAGGAGGCACAGGAGGCACAGGAGGCACAGGAGGCACAGGGAGCACAGGAGGCACAGGGAGCACAGGGGGCACAGGGGGCACAGGAGGCACAGGGGGCACAGGAGGCACAGGAGGCACAGGGGGCACAGGAGGCACAGGGAGCACAGGGGGCACAGGAGGCACAGGGGGCACAGGGGGCACAGGAGGCACAGGGGGCACAGGAGGCACAGGGGGCACAGGAGGCACAGGAGGCACAGGAGGCACAGGGGGCACAGGAGGCACAGGAGGCACAGGGGGCACAGGAGGCACAGGGGGCACAGGAGGCACAGGGGCACAGGGGGCACAGGAGGCACAGGAGACACAGGAGACACAGGGGGCACAGGAGGCACAGGAGGCACAGGGGGCACAGGAGGCACAGGAGACACAGGGGGCACAGGAGGCACAGGAGGCACAGGAGGCACAGGGGGCACAGGAGGCACAGGGGGCACAGGAGGCACAGGGGGCACAGGAGGCACAGGAGGCACAGGAGGCACAGGAGGATGTTTGTTGCTGCTGTTTTATCTGTAACACTACTAGCCACCTAGCAGTTTGATGCAGATTGTTTTAGTTAGTGCAGACAGATTCCCAATCTCCAAACCTCATAACCAGCTGCCATCCATCAAGTTAGAGCAGCTAGTCTGTCTATCTTAGCTGGAATGCCTGTCTATCTTAGCTGGAATGCCTGTCTATCTTAGCTGGAATGCCTGTCTATCTTAGCTGGAATGCCTGTCTATCTTAGCTGGAATGCCTGTCTATCTTAGCTGGAATGCCTGTCTATCTTAGCTGGAATGCCTGTCTATCTTAGCTGGAATGCCTGTCTATCTTAGCTGGAATGCCTGTCTATCTTAGCTGGAATGTCTGTCTATCTTAGCTGGAATGTCTGTCTATCTTAGCTGGAATGCCTGTCTGTCTTAGCTGGAATGCCTGTCTATCTTAGCTGGAATGCCTGTCTATCTTAGCTGGAATGCCTGTCTATCTTAGCTGGAATGCCTGTCTATCTTAGCTGGAATGTCTGTCTATCTTAGCTGGAATGTCTGTCTATCTTAGCTGGAATGCCTGTCTGTCTTAGCTGGAATGTCTGTCTATCTTAGCTGGAATGCCTGTCTATCTTAGCTGGAATGTCTGTCTATCTTAGCTGGAATGTCTGTCTATCTTAGCTGGAATGTCTGTCTATCTTAGCTGGAATGTCTGTCTATCTTAGCTGGAATGCCTGTCTATCTTAGCTGGAATGCCTGTCTATCTTAGCTGGAATGCCTGTCTATCTTAGCTGGAATGTCTGTCTATCTTAGCTGGAATGCCTGTCTGTCTTAGCTGGAATGTCTGTCTATCTTAGCTGGAATGTCTGTCTATCTTAGCTGGAATGTCTGTCTATCTTAGCTGGAATGCCTGTCTATCTTAGCTGGAATGTCTGTCTATCTTAGCTGGAATGCCTGTCTATCTTAGCTGGAATGTCTGCTGCCAAGGATGGTAGACTTTAGAAAATCAATAACAGAAATGCACTGAATCAGATTCACATTCCTTTCTATCTTTTACCCAGATTCCAGCAGAGATTAAAATATTTTGTTTCTTTGTAAAAAAAATAACCTCCAGTCAGGAGGAAACTAACAGCTGAAGGGGTGGGCTTAGATTTGCAGAAAAATATACTTTTATTTTTTGGACATAGAATTAAGAATAATGAATATGGCTCTAAATTGCAGGAAAAAGCTGTTTCGGGTGTTCGAATAATTGTAAAATCTCAAATTTTTGGACGGAGGGCTTTGACCCCCCCCCCCAGACGTACTCTGTTCCCTCTCAGATTATTGGGGTGCATAACTTCCCTGATAACATCTATTAACTCCCCTCAGTCAGCCCTGCACACAGCAATAACACACACACACGGCTTGGGGTGCAGTGGCCAACCACAGGGTAACCCAGAGCAGTCATCTCATTAAGCACAGTGAGCACAGAGAGAGACACACACAGCCAGTTAGCCTCTAGCTAATATCACAGTGCCATACAGCCAGTTAGCTTCTAGCTAATATCACAGTATCATACAGCCAGTTAGCTTCTAACTAATATCACAGTATCACACAGCCAGTTAGCTTCTAGCTAATATCACAGTATCATACAGCCAGTTAGCCTCTAGCTAATATCACAGTATCATACAGCCAGTTAGCTTCTAGCTAATATCACAGTATCATACAGCCAGTTAGCTTCTAGCTAATATCAGGGTATCATACACCCAGTTAGCCTCTAGCTAATACCACAGTATCATACAACCAGTTAGTATCTAGCTAATATCACAGTACCATACAACCAGTTAGCATCTAGCTAATATCACAGTACCACACAGCCAGTTAGCATCTAGCTAATATCACAGTACCATACAACCAGTTAGCATCTAGCTAATATCACAGTACCACACAGCCAGTTAGCTTCTAGCTAATATCACAGTACCATACAGCCAGTTAGCCTCTAGCTAATAGCACAGTGCCATACAGCCAGTTAGCATCTAGCTAATATCACAGTACCATACAGCCAGTTAGCCTCTAGCTAATATCACAGTGCCATACAACCAATTAACCTCTAGCTAATATCACAGTACCATACAGCCAGTTAGCCTCTAGCTAATACCACAGTACCATACAACCAGTTAGCCTCTAGCTAATATCACAGTACCATACAGCCAGTTAGCCTCTAACTAATAGCACAGTATCATACAGCCAGTTAGCCTCTAGCTAATATCACAGTACCATACAGCCAGTTAGCCTCTAGCTAAAATCACAGTACCATACAGCCAGTTAGCCTCTAGCTAAAATCACAGTACCATACAGCCAGTTAGCCTCTAGCTAATATATGTTGTGTGTGTGTGTGTGTGTGTGTGTGTGTGTGTGTGTGTGTGTGTGTGTGTGTGTGTGTGTCTCTAAGTTGATGTGTGTTTACGTACTGTATGTCTCTACATGTTAATGTGTGTCTGTACATGTCTCTCTGTCTCTCAATTCAAGGGGCTTTATTGCCATGGGAAACATATGTTAACATTGCAAGTGAAGTAGAGAATAAACAATAGTGAAATAAACAATAAAAATTAACAGTAAACACTAAACTCACAGAAGTTTCAAAAGAATAACGAATATATAAAGACTTTCTCTCGCTTTTTCTACCTCTCCCTCTCTCTCTCTCTCTCTCTCTCTCTCTCTCTCTCTCTCTCTCTCTCTCTCTCTCTCTCTCTCTCTCTCTCTCTCTGTCTCTCTCTCCGTCTCTCTCTCCTCTCTCTCTCTCTCTCTCTCTCTCTCTCTCTCTCTCTCTCTCTCTCTCCGTCTCTCTCTCCGTCTCTCTCTCTCTCTCTCTCTCTCTCTCTCTCTCTCTCTCTCTCTCTCTCTCTCTCTCTCTCTCTCTCTCTCTCTCTCTCTCTCTCTCTCTCTCTCTCTCTCTCTCTCCGTCTCTCTCTCTCTCTCTCTCTCTGTCTCTCTCTGTCTCTCCGTCTCTCCGTCTCTCTCTCTCTCTCCGTCTCTCTCTCTCTCTCTCTCTCTCTCTCTCTCTCTCTCTCTCTCTCTCTCTCTCTCTCTCTCTCTCTCTCTCTCTCTCTCTCTCTCTCTCTCTCTCTCTCTCTCTCTCTCTCTCTCTCTCTCTCTCTCTCTCTCTCTCTCTCTCTCTCTCTCTCTCTCTCTCTCTCTCTCTCTCTCTCTCTCTCTCTCTCTCTCTCTCTCTCTCTTCCTGTCTCTTCTTGTCTCTCTCTCTCTTTCCCTCTCTCTCTCTCTCTCTTCTTGTCTCTCTCTCTCTTTCCCTCTCTCTTTCTCTTTCCCTCTCTCTCTCAATTCAAGGGGCTTTATTGCCATGGGAAACATATGTTAACATTGCCAAAGCAAGTGAAATAGAGAATAAACTAAAGTGAAATAAACAATATAAAATGAACAGTAAACATCACAGAAGTTCCAAAGGAATAGAGACATTTCTAATGTCATATTATGTCTATATACAATGTTGTAACGACGTGCAAATAGTTAAAGTACAAAAGGGAAAATAAATAAACATGAATATGGGTTGTATTTACAATGGTGTTTGTTCTTCACTGGTTGCCCTTTTCTTGTGGCATCAGGTCACACATCTTGCTGCTGTGATGTCACATTGTGGTATTTCACCCAGTAGATATGGGAGTTCATCAAAAAGTAATTTGTTTCAAAATTATGTGAAATATGTGTCTCTAATATGGTCATACATTTGGCAGGAGGTTAGGAAGTGCAGCTCAGTTTCCACCTCATTTTGTGGGCAGTGTGCACATAGCCTGTCTTCTCTTGAGAGCCAGGTCTGTCTACGGCGGCCTTTCTCAATAGCAAGGCTATGCTCACTGAGTCTGTACATAGTCAAAGCTTTCCTTCATTTTGGGTCAGTCACGGCGGTCAGGTATTTTGGTAACTCTTTCCAATGTGTCAAGTAATTATCTTTTTGTTTCCTCATGATTTGGTTGGGTCTAATTGTGTTGCTGTCCTGGGGCTCTGTGGGGTGTGTTTGTGTTTGTGAACAGAGCCCCAGGACCAGCTTGCTTAGGGCACTCTTCTCCAGGTTCATCTCTCTGTAGGTGATGGCTTTGTTATGGAAGGTTTGGCAATCACCTCGGCTTTGTTATGGAAGGTTTGGGAATCACCTCCTTTCAGGTGGTTGTAGAATTTAACGTCTCTTTTCTGGATTTTGATAATTACCGGGTATCGGCCTAATTTTGCTCTGCATGCATTATTATTTGGTGTTTTACGTTGTTTACGGAGGATATTTTTTGCAGAATTCTGCATACAGAGTCTCAATTTGGTGTTTGGCCCATTGGTATGTTGAATTTTATGTTCCTTTTGATGGCATAGAAGGCCCTTCTAGCCTTGTCTCTCAGCACGTTCACAGCTTTGTGGAAGTTACCTGTGGCGCTGATGTTTATGCCGAGGTATGTATAGTTTTTTGTGTGCTCTAGGGCAACGGTGTCTAGATGGAATTTGTATTCGTGGTCCTGGCGACTGGACCTTTTTTGGAACACCATTATTTTGTCTTACTGAGATTTACTGTCAGGGCCCAGGTCTGACAGAATCTGTGCAGAAGATCTAGGTGCTGCTGTAGGACCTCCTTGGTTGGTGACAGAAGCACCAGATAATCAGCAAAACAGGAGACATTTGACTTCAGATTCTAGTAGGGTGGCCGGGTGCTCAGATTCTCTCCCCCCCTGTCTCTCTGTGTGTCTCTCTGTGTTTCTCTCTGTGTGTCTCTCTGTCTCTCTCTCTCTCTCTCTCTCTCTCTCTCTCAATTCAATTACATTTACTTCTGTAGACTTTATTGACATGGCAAGTAAAATTACTTATATTGTTAAAGTATCTCTCTGTCTCCTTGTGCCCTATGTGTTTATAGGCCTGGGTAACAGAGAGATGAAGAGGGGGAGAGAGAGGGGGAGGGAGAGAGGGAAGTTGTTTGTGATTTGATAGTGTTCATTGAGACGCCAGAGTTGAGAATAATGTTTTTATGAATAGGGAGGGAGGAGAGGAAAGCGAGGGAGGAGAGAACAGCTGCCTGCCAGACCAGTTGGCACTAGATGGAAATAGTAAAAAAATAATATACTCTTCAGTTGTTTTTATAAGCACCATTAAATAGAGCTGAGGCTAGCACTCTGCTACCCTGTCTACCCCCCCCCCCCCCCCCCCCACACACACACACACACACCATCTACCCCTAAAGCCCAGCCTCTCTTACCATTTACGTTGGAAGAAACTTTGTTTCTCAGAACACTGTTTAATAAAAAAACTGTTGATTGGCTCTTTAGATAATCAGACGTGTTGATTGGCTCTTTAGATAATCAGACGTGTTGATTGGCTCTTTAGATAATCAGAACTGTTGATTGGCTCTTTAGATAATCAGACCTGTTGATTGGCTCTTTAGATAATCAGACGTGGTGATTGGCTCTTTAGATAATCAGACCTGTTGATTGGCTCTGTAGATAATCAGACCTGTTGATTGGCTCTTTAGATGATCAGACCTGTTGATTGGCTCTCTAGATAATCAGACGTGGTGATTGGCTCTTTAGATAATCAGACGTGTTGATTGGCTCTTTAGATAATCAGACGTGTTGATTGGCTCTTTAGATAATCAGACCTGTTGATTGGCTCTTTATATAATCAGACCTGTTGATTGGCTCTGTAGATAATCAGACCTGTTGATTGGCTCTTTAGATAATCAGACGTGTTGATTGGCTCTTTAGATAATCAGACCTGTTGATTGGCTCTGTAGATAATCAGACCTGTGATTGGCTTTTTAAATAATCATTATTGTTGATTGGCTCTGTAGATAATCAGACCTGTTGATTGGCTCTGTAGATAATCAGACCTGTTGATTGGCTCTTTAAATAATCCTTATTGTTGATTGGCTCTTTAGATAATCAGACCTGTTGATTGGCTTTTTAGATAATCAGACCTGTTTCCTATAAAGAAGAGCTCTGTTTGTGTTTGACTGGGTTTACTAGCTGTTACCATTCAGTCCAACAACACTTGACGTGCTGTGTGTTCGTGTGTGTGTGTGTGTGTGTGTGTGTGTGTGTGTATACGTGTGTGTGTGTGTGTGTGTGTGTGTGTGAGTGTGTACGTGTGTGTGTGTACATGTGTGGGTGTGTGTGTGTGTGTGTACGTGTGTGTGTGTGTGTGTGTGTGTGTGTGTGTGTGTACGTGTGTGTGTGTGTGTGTGTGTGTGTGTGTGTGTGTGTGTGTGTGTGTGTGTGTGTGTGTGTGTGTGTGTGTGTGTGTGTACATGTGTGTGTGTACGTGTGTGTGTGTGTGTGTGTGTGTGTGTGTGTGTGTGTGTGTGTGTGTGTGTACGTGTGTGTACGTGTGTGTGTGTGTGTGTGTGTGCGTGTGTGCGTGTGTGCGTGTGTGCGTGTGTGTGTGTGTGTGTGTGTGTGTGTGTGTACTCACTCCGTGGTTCGCGGGGTCCGTCCACGGTGACTTTAATGGCTCGATGGTACGTTGCTACTTGAGGAGGGTTGGTGAACACGGTGATGGTCAGCGTGAAGCTCTTTCCTGTGTGAACATCAGACATACTGAGTCAGAAGGGTCGGCCAATCACCTGCATTCATTACTTCATTCACCACCCTCTTGATTCAACAGTAAGGACCCTAGTTGGGAATGAGATTTTCGATGTACCGATTCCATGGCACATATTTATAAACTGTTTATAAACTGATACGCTAAAACGACGCCAGATTCAAAACACTTTTTCTTTTATAATACAAAATTCTTGCAGCATATATTATATTAACATATAAACATACAATATAATGTTTGATATATTGGGGATACAACCATCCCAGCTCTGCAAATCTGGATGTGAAGAGACAGATTCATGAGATCATTTGTTTTGGTGCTTTCCATATTTAGCTTGTTTTTGGTCACAGGTCCAGAAATGGCTACAGAATTACAACCTTTACTTGGAGCTAACTCTGAAAATAGCACTGCTGGGTGATTTAAAAAAGTCATAGTCGATCAATCAATAATATAATAATAATACCCTTAGCAAAAAAAATGTTAATTTTTTATTTAACCAGAGAGAAAATAGAAAGGTTCTGAAACAGCACAGTGGAAAACATATACGGCAAATAAACTCAGCAAAAAAAAGAAACGTCCTCTCACTGTCAACTCTCACTGTCAACTCTCACTGTCAACTCTCACTGTCAACTCTCACTGTCAACTCTCACTGTCAACTCTCACTGTCAACTCTCACTGTCAACTCGTACTGTCAACTCTCACTGTCAACTCTCACTGTCAACTCTCACTGTCAACTCTCACTGTCAACTCTCACTGTCAACTCTCACTGTCAACTCTCACTGTCAACTCTCACTGTCAACTCTCACTGTCAACTCTCACTGTCAACTGCATTTATTTTCAGAAAACTTAACATGTGTAAATATTTGTATGAACATAACAAGATTCGACAACTGAGACATAAACTGAACAAGTTCCACAGACATGTGACTAAATGAAATGGAATAATGTGTCCCTGAACAAAGGGGGGGCCAAAATCAAAAGTAACAGTCAGTGTCTGGTGTGGCCACCAGCTGCATTAAGTACTGCAGTGCATCTCCTCCTCATGGACTGCACCAGATTTACCAGTTCTTGCTGTGAGATATTACCCCACTCTTCCACCAAGGCACCTGCAAGTTCCCGGACATTTCTGGGGGGAATGGCCCTCACCCTCCAATCCAACAGGTCCCAGACGTGCTCAATGGGATTGAGATCCGGGCTCTTCGCTGGCCATGGCAGAACACTGACATTCCTGTCTTGCAGGAAATCACGCACAGAACGAGCAGTATGGCTGGTGGCATTGTCATTCTGGAGGGTCATGTCAGGATGAGCCTGCAGGAAGGGTACCACATGAGGGAGGAGGATGTCTTCCCTGTAACGCATAGCGTTGAGATTGCCTGCGATGACAACAAGCTCAGTCCGATGATGCTGTTACACACCACCCCAGACCATGACGAACCCTCCACCTCCAAATCGATCCCGCTCCAGAGTACAGACCTCGGTGTAACGCTCATTCCTTCGACGATAAACGCAAATCCAACTATAACCCCTGGTGAGACAAAAACGCGACTCGTCAGTGAAGAGTACCCTTTGTCAGTCCTGTCTGGTCCAGCGACGGTGGGTTTGTGTCCATAGGCGACGTTGTTGCCGGTGATGTCTGGTGAGGACCTGCCTTACAACAGGCCTACAAGCCCTCAGTCCAGCCTCTCTCAGCCTATTGAGGACAGTCTGAGCACTGATGGAGGGATTGTGCGTTCCTGAATGGCAACTTTCCCTCTTCATTTAGCATGGGTACTAGTCGAGTGGCACGGATCTCTCCAACGTAAACAAAGTCACAGAACGGAACACGGCAAAACTCCCGAAAAAATTCAAATAATCTGATTAAAATAGGTCTTATTTCACGTCAGAACAAGATAAACACAAAATTTCTCCTCTGACGTCCTCTTGACACCCAGAGGAAGGCGTATGAGGTGTGTTTCGGGTCATACGTAGCATGACCATGTATAGGCAGAGCGTTGAAGCGAGCATAGACATCTTGCATTCTACTTCCTGGTCAGGGAAAGTGCTGCCAAATGACTTCTGTTCCACTCAGAGAAAAAATTCAAACGTTTTTAGAAACTAGAGGTTGTTTTCTATCCAATAGTAGTAATAATATGCATATTGTACTAGCAAGAATTGAGTACGAGGCCATTTAAATTGCATACGATTTTTCCCCGAAGTGAAAACAGCACCCCCTGGTCCTTAGTGTGTGTGTATAGATGCTACACCAGGTGAGATTCTCTTCTTGGCAACTGAACTGAGACTCAACCCAATCAATGATTAGTGATGCAGTGTGGCCGTGTGGTGTCCCGGCTAGTCATTGGTGATGCCGTGTGGTGTCCCGGCTAGTCATTGGTGTGGCCGCGTGGTGTCCCGGCTAGTCATTGGTGATGCCGTGTGGCCGCGTGGCTAGTCATTGGTGATAACGTGTGGCCGCGTGGTGTCCCGGCTAGTCATTGGTGATGCCGCATGGTGTCCGGCTAGTCATTGGTGATGCCGTGTGGCCGCGTGGTGTGCGGCTAGTCATTGGTGATGCCGTGTGGTGTCCCGGCTAGTCATTGGTGATGCCGTGTGGTGTCCGGCTAGTCATTGGTGATGCCGTGTGGTGTCCGGCTAGTCATTGGTGATGCCGTGTGGTGTCCCGGCTAGTCATTGGTGATGCCGTGTGGTGTCCCGGCTAGTCATTGGTGATGCCGTGTGGTGTCCGGCTAGTCATTGGTGATGCCGTGTGGTGTCCCGGCTAGTCATTGGTGATGCCGTGTGGCCGTGTGGTGTCCGGCTAGTCATTGGTGATGCCGTGTGGTGTCCCGGCTAGTCATTGGTGATGCCGTGTGGTGTCCGGCTAGTCATTGGTGATGCCGTGTGGTGTCCCGGCTAGTCATTGGTGATGCTGTGTGGTGTCCGGCTAGTCATTGGTGATGCCGTGTGGCCGTGTGGTGTCCGGCTAGTCATTGGTGATGCCGTGTGGCCGTGTGGTGTCCGGCTAGTCATTGGTGATGCCGTGTGGTGTCCCGGCTAGTCATTGGTGATGCCGTGTGGTGTCCGGCTAGTCATTGGTGATGCCGTGTGGTGTCCCGGCTAGTCATTGGTGATGCTGTGTGGTGTCCGGCTAGTCATTGGTGATGCCGTGTGGCCGTGTGGTGTCCGGCTAGTCATTGGTGATGCCGTGTGGCCGTGTGGTGTCCGGCTAGTCATTGGTGATGCCGTGTGGCCGTGTGGTGTCCTGGCTAGTCATTGGTGATGCCGTGTGGCCGTGTGGTGTCCCGGCTAGTCATTGGTGATGCCGTGTGGCCGTGTGGTGTGCCAGCTAGTCACTGACATGCCATGTGATTAGCCTCAGCTACGTGGTGTTTTGAATTGAATTGTTTGTCCCTGATGGTAGACCCATATACTCTATCTAACCCTTATTCAACTAATTAACCCCTAAATATATAGCACCATTCTCACTGGGTTATTCAGGCCTTCCTGGTTTTTACCAACATTTCAAATAAAAATTCTTGAATAGACATGATTATGAAATGCGGAAATCAATCATGCACCAGCTGTCAGAGCTGAACCTGTACATAGCCCATCTATAATTTAGCCCAAACAACTACCTCTTCCCCTACTGTATTTATTTATTTTGCCCATTATTTCTATTTCTACTTTGCACATTCTTCCACTGCAAATCTACCATTCCAGTGTTTTACTTGCTATAGTGTATTTACTTCGCCACCATGGCCTTTTTTCCCCCTTTACCTCCCTTATCTCACCTCATTTGCTCACATTGCATATAGACTTATTTTTCTACTGTATTATTGACTGTATGTTTGTTTTACTCCATGTGTAACTCTGTGTTGTTGTATGTGTCGAACTGCTTTGCTTTATCTTGGCCAGGTCGCAATTGTAAATGAGAACTTGTTCTCAACTTGCCTACCTGGTTAAATAAAGGTGAGAAAAAAAATGAAAAAATAAATAAAATAAAACGGCTATGAAAAGCCAACTGACATTTACTCCTGAGGTACTGACCTGTTGCACCCTCTACAACCGCTGTGATTATTATTATTTGACCCTGCTGGTCATCTATGAACATTTGAACATCTTGGCCATGTTCTGTTATAATCTCCACCCGGCACAGCCAGAAGAGGACTGGCCACCCCTCATAGCCTAGTTCCTCTCTAGGTTTCTTCCTAGGTTCTGGCCTTTCTAGGGAGTTTTTCCTAGCCACCGTGCTTCTACACCTGCATTGCTTGCTGTTTGGGGTTTCAGGCTGGGTTTCTGTACAGCACTTTGAGATATCAGCTGATGTACAAAGGGCTATATAAATACATTTGATTAGATTAAGGGAAATATTAACGATAAATTCCCACTAATGACATAATGCAAGGTCATCTAATATAGATATAGAAAAATAAATATACAATATAGAAAAGCACAAATATATAGAGGTTGCGGTATACAGTATACAATTACTATATTCAGAACATTTAAGTATTTTAACAGATATGAAGTTCCTTCAGAAAGTACCCCTTGACTTTTTCCCACGTTGTAGTTTTAGGGATGACACGCTTTGTCACGGGTCTACACACAATACCACAATGTCAAACTGAAATTATGTTTTCCAAAATTGTTACAAATTAATAAAAAATGAAAAGCTTAAATAAGTTCATGAGGAAAGGCCACTACTTTACTACAACCCACCATACAGGTGTACGTGTGTGTGTGTGTGTGTTTGTGTGTACGTGTATATAGTGTGTACGTGTGTATAGTGTGTATAGTGTGTATAGTGTGTATAGTGTGTACGTGTGTATAGTGTGTATAGTGTGTATAGTGTGTATGTGTGTATAGTGTGTATAGTGTGTATAGTGTGTATGTGTGTATGTGTGTATAGTGTGTATAGTGTGTATAGTGTGTATAGTGTGTGTGTGTGTATAGTGTGTATGTGTGTATAGTGTGTATGTGTGTATAGTGTGTATGTGTGTATAGTGTGTATGTGTGTATAGTGTGTATGTGTGTATAGTGTGTATAGTGTGTATGTGTGTATAGTGTGTACGTGTGTATAGTGTGTATGTTATGTGAGTTTGTATGTGTGTGTTTGTACCTGTGTGTGTGACTCTTCAAAATCCCCCTTTTCCATAAGGTGTATTGTTATCTGTTTTGTAAATTTGTATCTGTTTTTATAAATTTATAAATCTGATTCTACTGCTGCATCAGTTACCTGATGTGGAATAGAGTTCCATGTAGTCATGGCTCTATGTAGTACTGTGCACCTCCCATAGTCTGTTCTGGACTTGGAAATGTCTTGAGTCAATCAGTAAATAAGTTCAGGAGTAGAAATATGCCTGAAAAGTCGTATAATAAGTTTCCTGGACTCACTCTGTGTTTAACATGATTTTTGAATGACTACCTCATCTCTGTACCCACACACATACAATTATCTGTAAGGTCCCTCAGTCGAGCAGTGCATTTCAAACAGATTCAACCACAAAAACCAGGGAGGTTTTCCAGGGAGGTTTTTCCAGGGAGGTTTTTCCAGGGAGGTTTTCCAGGGAAGTTTTTCCAATTCCTCACAAAGAAGGGCATTGATTGGTAGATGTGTAAAAATATAAAAAGAGGACATTGAATATCCCTTTGAGCATGGTGAAGTTATTAATTACACTTTGGATGGTGTATCAATACACCCAGTCACTACAAAGATACAGGCGTCCTTCCTAACTCAGTTGCCGGAGAGGAAGGAAACTGCTCAGGGATTTCACCATGAGGCCAATGGTGACTTTAAAACAGCGATCAGAGAGAACTGAGGATGGATCAACAACATTGTAGTTACTCCAAAATAGTTACTTAATTGACAGTGTGAAAATAAGGAAGACCCCTTGAATATTTCCACATTTTGTTAAAGTTAGTCTTTTTCTAAAATGTATTAAATAGTTAGTTTTTTTCTCATCAATCTACTCACAATACACCATAAAACAGATTTTAGAACATTTTGCAAATTTATCACTAAAAAAAATCACAAAGAAAATCACATTTACATAAATATTCAGACCCTATAATCCGTTCTTTGTTGAAGCACCTTTGGCAGCGATTACAGACTTGAGTCTTCTTGGGTATGATGCTACAAGCTTGGCACACCTGTATTTGGGGAGTTTCTCACATTCTTCTATGCAGATCCTCTCAAGCTTTGTCAATTTTAAAGGGCAAAAAATTTGCTTTTCTTTCAAAAACTATGGACATTTCTAAGTGACTCCAATCTATTGAACGGTGGTGTATATGGTCAACAGAATGTGGTAAACAGCTTTGCGGTCAACAGTATGTGGTCAACAGGTCAACAGTATGTGGTCAACAGTATTTAGTCAACAGGTCAACAGTATTTAGTCAACAGTATTTAGTCAACAGGTCAACAGTATTTAGTCAACAGGTCAACAGTATGTGGTCAACAGGTCAACAGTATTTAGTCAACAGGTCAACAGTATTTAGTCAACAGGTCAACAGTATTTAGTCAACAGTATTTAGTCAACAGGTCAACAGTATGTGGTCAACAGGTCAACAGTATGTGGTCAACAGGTCAACAGCATGTGGTCAACAGGTCAACAGTATGTGGTCAACAGGTCAACAGTTTGTGGTCAACAGGTCAACAGTTTGTGGTCAACAGGTCAACAGTTTGTGGTCAACAGGTCAACAGTTTGTGGTCAACAGGTCAACAGTTTGTGGTCAACAGGTCAACAGTATGTGGTCAACAGGTCAACAGTTTGTGGTCAACAGGTCAACAGTTTGTGGTCAACAGGTCAACAGTATGTGGTCAACAGGTCAACAGTATGTGGTCAACAGGTCAACAGTTTATGGTCAACAGGTCAACAGTTTGTGGTCAACAGGTCAACAGTTTGTGGTCAACAGGTCAACAGTTTGTGGTCAACAGGTCAACAGTTTGTGGTCAACAGGTCAACAGTTTGTGGTCAACAGGTCAACAGTATGTGGTCAACAGGTCAACAGCATGTGGTCAACAGGTCAACAGTATGTGGTCAACAGGTCAACAGTTTGTGGTCAACAGGTCAACAGTTTGTGGTCAACAGGTCAACAGTTTGTGGTCAACAGGTCAACAGTATGTGGTCAACAGGTCAACAGTTTGTGGTCAACAGGTCAACAGTATGTGGTCAACAGGTCAACAGTTTGTGGTCAACAGGTCAACAGTATGTGGTCAACAGGTCAACAGTTTGTGGTCAACAGGTCAACAGTTTGTGGTCAACAGGTCAACAGTATGTGGTCAACAGGTCAACAGTATGTGGTCAACAGGTCAACAGGTCAACAGTATGTGGTCAACAGGTCAACAGTATGTGGTCAACAGTTTGTGGTCAACATCTCAAGACATCAGTCAGGAAGTTAAAGCTTGGTTGCAAATAGGTCTTCCAAATGGACAATGACCCCAAGCATACTTCCAAAGTTGTGGCAAAATGGCTTAAGGACAACAAAGTCAAGGTATTGGAGTGGCCATCACAAAGCCCTGACCTCAATCCTATAGAACATTTGTGGGCAGAACTGAAAAAGCGTGTGCGAGCAAGGAGGCCTACAAACCTGACTTAGTTACACCAGCTCTGTCAGGAGGAATGGGCCAAAATTCACCCAACTTATTGTGGGAAGCTTGTGGAAGGCTACCCGAAACGTTTGAGGCAATGCTACCAAATACTAATTGAGTGTATGTCAACTTCTGACCAACTGGGAATGTGATGAAAGAAATAAAAGCTGAAATAAATAATTCTCTCTGCTATTATTCTGATATTTCACATTCTTAAAATAAAGTGGTGATCCTAACTGACCTAAAACAGGGAATTTTTACTAGGATTAAATGTCAGGAATTGTGAAAAACTGAGTTTAAATATATTTTGCTAAGTTGTATGTAAACTTCCGACTTCGACTGTACGTAGATATTAAGATATAGACACTAACTCAGTGCCTACATTCAGTTAGATATAGATCCAGCATAATAACATATACAGTGGGGAGAACAAGTATTTGATACACTGCCGATTTTGCAGGTTTTCCTACTTACAAAGCATGTAGAGGTCTGTAATTTTTATCATAGGTACACTTCAACTGTGAGAGACGGAATCTAAAACAAAAATCCAGAAAATCACATTGTATGATTTCTAAATAATTAATTTGCATTTTATTGCATGACATAAGTATTTGATCACCTACCAACCAGTAAGAATTCCGGCTCTCACAGACCTGTTAGTTTTTCTTTAAGAAGCCCTCCTGTTCTCCACTCATTACCTGTATTAACTGCACCTGTTTGAACTCGTTACCTGTATAAAAGACACCTGTCCACACACTCAATCAAACAGATTCCAACCTCTCCACAATGGCCAAGACCAGAGAGCTGTGTAAGGACATCAGGGATAAAATTGTAGACCTGCACAAGGCTGGGATGGGCTACAGGACAATAGGCAAGCAGCTTGGTGAGAAGGAAACAACTGTTGGCGCAATTATTAGAAAATGGAAGAAGTTCAAGATGACGGTCAATCACCCTCGGTCTGGGGCTCCATGCAAGATCTCACCTCGTGGGGCATCAATGATCATGAGGAAGGTGAGGGATCAGCCCAGAACTACACGGCAGGACCTGGTCAATGACCTGAAGAGAGCTGGGACCACAGTCTCAAAGAAAACCATTAGTAACACACTACGCCGTCATGGATTAAAATCCTGCAGCGCACGCAAGGTCCTCCTGCTTAAGCCAGTGCATGTCCAGGCCTGTCTGAAGTTTGCCAATGACCATCTGGATGATCCAGAGGAGGAATGGGAGAAGGTCATGTGGTCTGATGAGACAAAAATAGAGCTTTTTGGTCTAACTCCACTCGCCGTGTTTGGAGGAAGAAGAAGTATGAGTACAACCCCAAGAACACCATCCCAACCGTGAAGCATGGAGGTGGAAACATCATTCTTTGGGGATGCTTTTCTGCAAAGGGGACAGGACGACTGCACCGTATTGAGGGGAGGATGGATGGGGCCATGTATCGCGAGATCTTGGCCAACAACCTCCTTCCCTCAGTAAGAGCATTGAAGATGGGTCGTGGCTGGGTCTTCCAGCATGACAACGACACGAAGCACACAGCCATGGCAACTAAGGAGTGGCTCCGTAAGAAGCATCTCAAGGTCCTGGAGTGGCCTAGCCAGTCTCCAGACCTGAACCCAATAGAAAATCTTTGGAGGGAGCTGAAAGTCCGTATTGCCCAGCGACAGCCCCGAAACCTGAAGGATCTGGAGAAGATCTGTAGGGAGGAGTGGGCCAAAATCCCTGCTGCAGTGTGTGCAAACCTAGTCAAGAACTACAGGAAACGTATGATCTCTGTAATTGCAAACAAAGGTTTCTGTACCAAATATTAAGTTCTGCTTTTCTGATGTATCAAATACTTATGTCATGCAATAAAATGCAAATTAATTACTTAAAAATCATACAATGTGATTTTCTGGATTTTTGTTTTAGATTCCGTCTCTCATAGTTGAAGTGTACCTATGATAAAAATTACAGACCTCTACATGCTTTGTAAGTAGGAAAACCTGCAAAATCGGCAGTGTATCAAATACTTGTTCTCCCCACTGTAGGTGTAGATAGTATAAACACTGACCCCGTCCGCTGCGGCCTACGAAGCGCAGGTCGTTAAAGCGAGCCACCTGGTTCTTCATCACTCCTGATGCGTTCCTCAGCTCGGCCGAGTAGTTCTCATCGTTCCCCGCCATCACCGTGACGACCGTCCCATCAGTCACCTCTCCCAAACCCACAACCTGCAGAGGATTGGATGCTGGGATGTCATAGATGAATAAGCACAGCACGGAGCCTCCACACAAAATGGCGCCTATCTTTCCTTTTATATCTTAGCCTTTTTGGGGGGGGGGGGGTTGAGGCCTGTAAGGGGGGGGGGGGGGGGGGGGGTTGTGGCCTGTAGGGGGGGGGGGGGGGGGGGGGGGGGGTTGAGGCCTGTAGATTTCTCCTGATGTGTTAAGAAGGGATTTGTCTATTAGATGGATTCAGGTTGAGTTTTAGACCAGTTTTGACAGCTGAAAATGTCTGTCAGTGTTTTGGGGTGAAATAACTCATTAGATCGCTCATTATATTGACCTGATACTGGGAGAAACTAAAAGAGGCGAAGCAATAGTTGTATTTATTCTATTAATATATTACATGTGTCACAATTCAGTTGTTTATTTTTCATTAACAGCCCAAGATAGTTTAAAGGTATAGATTTTCTTAAGGACCTTTCAAATCAAATCACATCACAGAGTACTACATACAGAGTACTACATACAGAGTACTAACAGTGAAATGCTTACTTACAAACCCTTTCCCAACAATGCAGAGTTAAACAAGTAGGACAAGTAATCATACGAGCCCATATAGTAGTAAATATACTCGGTAGAAATGTGGTTGGGCTGAGGATGAGGACTTCTCAATGACACTATATTACTGTGGTTCAGTTCTACAAATCTGGTATTAAAAGTATTTTAAAATTATAAAATAAAAATAAAAAATCTATATCTCTTTTCAAACTTTAAAAAAATAAATATATATGTATACATGTCAATATGTTCTCCATCACGTCAGTGAGTAGGACGTTTGAACATTATAGTGTGTAAACCGAGATAGCTGGAGGCTAGCTCTACCATCTGATTACTGGTTAATAAAGATAATTACAGGTGGAACTACAGCCTACCTGTAGTCTACAGGTAATAGCTATATTAATAATAAAACCATGTTTATGACGATGGGTGAAATTACAACCTATTGCCAACACTAAAGAAATACTTATAAACATGATCGTTTAATATACAGATGAATCTTCTATCAGTGTTAGTTCTATTAATATGATTTAAATTGGTATTTGAACAGCGTTCAGCAGGCCCCTTTTGCAGCCGATGTGATGACATTGACAACAACAGGTCTAGATTAAACGGCAAAAAAGGTATTAATTGGAAAAAAAATAGAAAACATTATCAGATTAAAATTATTTTATATATTATTTATTTTGTGTATTATTTTTTACGCAGCAAAATTAAAGGATGAGTTATATGAATTTGGTGTTCCCAGTAATGCCCTAAGCCTATATGTTAAATCAACATCCGTAATTAATTAATATACATTTACAAGGAACAGATCCAGGCCTAAACTGAAATATTTAGCAATATTTTTATCAGACGCATCTATTTCCTTGTTTATTTAGGACACCGTATATATTATATTATATATTATATATTATGGTAGCTGCATGCCTGCATTTCATTTGACGTAATTATGTTTTCGAATTTAATTACAATTAGGACAGCAAATGTGTAAAATGTCCCTCAATTTCGGAGTTAATTTGAGTGGTGAACAGTGAGCGTGAGGGGTAATATCTAAAGGCCCTGTGATTAATAACACCAGTCTGTCTGTCTGTCTGTCTGTCTGTCTGTCTGCCTGTCTCCCAGCGGCTGAGACAATAACAGAGATGTGTCATGAACATTGGTTTTAAAATATGTAGTTGATGAAAGTTAACATACACAACATGTCTCCGTTTCCACGCCTCGCTGCTCCCAATTATCAGCTTTACACAATACTGCTTTGTTAATTAAATCCTCAAAGAAGCACGCTTCAGCCTCTCCACTCCTCAATCCAAATCTGTTGAAATAAACCAGCAACCTCTGCAGCCCTGCTATAGCCAACACAAATATTATAGGAATAGGCCTAACGCAAATTATAAATTATAATTTGTAAAACTAATTTTATGGCAGAGCAATAGCCTACTATTTTATAAAAGCATAAACACATTAATTTTCCCGGTCCAAACCCCCCAGTACAGAAATTCAAAATAAGACTTTTTCTCCCAGTTGCTACGTAGGCCTATGACATATTTGAAGTGTAAAGTAGTGTAAAGAGTGTTTTACCTATATATATTTAATATAAAATATAAATATGTATAAGGAGAGTGTATAAAGTTATAAAAGGAGTGTAATTTACCTTGAAGGCGACGGGTAGCGTCTTGTTGCAGCGCCAGTGAGACGGTAACACCGAGCAGAGGAAGTTTGGGCTGTCAGTCCGGACCAGTTCCGCCGGGTGGTCCGCTATGATCTCCGCCATGCTCCGGTTCTCCTGCAGGCGCAGCCTTGGCACCGTGCTGTCTTGCTGCCCGGTCCCGTTCGGCGTGTTGAGCTCGTTCATCTTGGCCGGGACCGGCTGGAGGCTACTGGACGGCGGGCTAAACCTCCGCGTGGCGCTGGGATCTACGGGAATGCGCATTACAACAGACTAGGTTACAGCACAGCCACTAGATACTGGAACGAGTCAAGACCACCACGCCAGCTCTCCTCTCCTCCTTAGCGACTCAGTCAGTATGTCTGTCTGCTCGACGCAGCTGAGAAACTTCAGCTCTCGGGACAACGGAAAAGGGGAATCGCTAAATTTCTCTCCAGTGCAGAGTTCTCTGGGCGCCTCCGTGCCTCAAGATAAAACCGTCTCCAGCTACAAAACCACATCTGAACGGGCGAGTGGGATTTTTTCTTTTTAGGACATTTTCATTGTTAAGTCCGCGTCAAAACACCAGACCGATTTCATCATGTGTGAATTTAATTAAGTCTGATAAATAAAAAAAAATCCAAGTAATCTATAATTAACCTACTAAAAGAAAACAAAAGACAAAACTCTGTTTCCCTTCAGTAGTCAGCGGCTCCAGGTGCGTCTGCGGGTCTTTGTGCCAAATTGAAAAAGCGCTCGAGCCTGCAGGCTATTACATGTACAGAACACTTTCAAAGGCACGAGAATAAACGTGTGAAAACGGCTTTGAACAATCATCTACAATGTTGTTTATAGCCAGTAGTATATATATTTCAGTGAAATGTACATCAGCCCAAAATATTCCCAGCACTAACCCATGTAACACAATCTTTAATGCATTAATGTAGCCTATATGACAGAGTTAAACGGTGGTTGAATTAGATAAACGCTGCGAGTCGGTGAGATAAAGGAGGAAAGCGGTCTCCATGTTTAGGTTGAGTAGCCATGATACGGTGCTGCGGAAAGGAGGCCGGGCTTCCCGGTGCCTCTTGCTGACGGTTTGTGGTTTATATATAGGGTATCTGTCCGGTGAACGGCGCTTAACGTGCCGATGACACACCACGTGGTGTCTCCGGGACCTATGGTGCCCTTTCACCATCTACCAATGACCAATATGTCACCGGTTAGGTCACTAATGCTACAGAGGACATGCCGCTCTGAGGATGGGTTTAATATTAAACACATATTGTAGCCTACACGTGTAAGCAATTTAACAGTTTATGAATATCGTTGTATGATTAAAACGCGTCATATAACAGTGCCTACAAGCACGAAAAAAACCCAATAGAGACACTACATGTTCTAAACATATACATACCGAGATGCCATCCATCCGACATACAGGCCATGACTTTTTAACTTTCCAAATTAACATGGTACCAGTAGAATTATATCCCTGTCGCTACAGTCCATCAGATCAGAGCAGGATAGTCTCCCCGTATGCCTTCTGTCACTCAAACACGTGGCTAACTGTAAAACCGTTGACATTCACATTATCTGTGTTCTTCCGTGTCTATAAATGTGTCCCACCCTAATGTAGACTAGTTTCGTCGTTACAATGCTTTGTCCACGACCGAATGAAGGGGGAAAAGCCGCGTCAGAACTCAGACTGGAACATGCAGGGAGCCGTGAGCTACTGAGTCACCGGCGGGCTGGGGAGGGGAGTCAGGTAGGGAAACAGACAGATAGACCGACAGCTGGCGAGTTTAGCTACACATGGACACAGGGTAGGGCTGTTGCACAACACAGGTATCATTTACTGTAATAGGTATTATTCTACACTATAGTATACGCTGTACTGCTACAGTAACGTTACACTCTTAGGGGGAAAAAAAGGGTTATTTGCGGATCTATATATAACCTTTTGGTTCTTTGGACGAGATGAAAGAACCCTTTACTAAACAAGGTTTTATAAATATATAAATATATATATATCCAGTGAAGGTTCTATCCTTACCCCAGATTGGAAAGGGGATTTTAGAAATCAACAGCTAACGAATGCTAACCCAGTCACATCAAACTCTGAAATGACAGTTAATGTTCCGTTTTCATTTGTTTTAGCTGTTTTCCATTGACCTTTAAATCCATATAATTAATGATGTATGATTTCGCCTGTTCCAAAACATGCCTATCTGACGTCCCGACATGTTAGTTTTCTATGGCAAGATCAAATTCATATTTTGCATCATTATTGCCCGAGGTCTGAATGGCGAACAGCAAGGTTCATACAAACCTGTACTGTTACAAACTAAATGCTAGCTAGAAGCTAAAGGAAATAATGGGTTTAATAAAACCATACACTCTTAGGTAAAAAGCTTTCCTACATCGCCTTCAGAAAGTATTCACACCCCTTGACCCTTTCCACATTTTGATGTTTAACATCCTGAATTTTAAAATGGATACATTGAGATTTCGGGTCACCGGTCTTTACATATTACCCATAATGCCATGCATTCTTTAGACATTTTTTTTTACAAATTAATTTAAAATGAAAAGCTCAAATGTCTTAAGTCAATATTCAACCCTTTTGTTATGGCAAGCCTGAATAAGTGCAGGAGTGAAAAGTCCTGTCTAAGCCAGAGGAGGGGGCGTAGTTCTACTGAACTATATGGACATCTTTGAAGAAGGTCATACCAAGGATCATTTAGCTTTTTGATTTGGAATTTTAAAACCCGTTGAAGTATCAAAAAATAGAAGAAAAAACATTGTTGATGAAAAATTATTTTTGGGCTTATTGCTATTAGCCAATAGAAACACATTGAATAACAGATAGTCCTTACTGCTATTAGCCAATAGAAACACATTGCATAACAGTCCTTATTGCTATTAGCCAATAGAAACACATTGAATAACAGATAGTCCTTACTGCTATTAGCCAATAGAAACACATTGAATAACAGATAGCCCTTACTGCTATTAGCCAATAGAAACACATTGAATAACAGATAGTCCTTACTGCTATTAGCCAATAGAAACACATTGAATAACAGTCCTTACTGCTATTAGCCAATAGAAACACATTGAATAACAGATAGTCCTTACTGCTATTAGCCAATAGAAACACATTGAATAACAGATAGTCCTTACTGCTATTAGCCAATAGAAACACATTGAATAACAGTCCTTACTGCTATTAGCCAATAGAAACACATTGAATAACAGATAGTCCTTACTGCTATTAGCCAATAGAAACACATTGAATAACAGTCCTTACTGCTACTAGCCAATAGAAACACATTGCATAACAGTCCTTACTGCTACTAGCCAATAGAAACACATTGAATAACCGATAGTCCTTACTGCTATTAGCCAATAGAAACACATTGAATAACAGTCCTTACTGCTATTAGCCAATAGAAACACATTGAATAACAGATTGTCCTTACTGCTATTAGCCAATAGAAACACATTGAATAACAGACAGTCCTTACTGCTGTTAGCCAATAGAAACACATGGAACAACAGATAGTCCTTATTGCTATTAGCCAATAGAAACACATTGAATAACAGATAGTCCTTACTGCTATTAGCCAATAGAAACACATTGCATAACGGTCCTTACTGCTATTAGCCAATAGAAACACATTGAATAACAGATAGTCCTTATTGCTATTAGCCAATAGAAACACATTGAATAACAGATAGTCCTTACTGCTGTTAGCCAATAGAAACACATTGCATAACGGTCCTTACTGCTATTAGCCAATAGAAACACATTGCATAACGGTCCTTACTGCTACTAGCCAATAGAAACACATTGCATAACGGTCCTTACTGCTATTAGCCAAAAGAAACACATTGCATAACGGTCCTTACTGCTATTAGCCAATAGAAACACATTGGATAACAGTCCTTACTGCTACTAGCCAATAGAAACACATTGAATAACCGATAGTCCTTACTGCTATTAGCCAATAGAAACACATTGAATAACAGATAGTCCTTACTGCTATTTTCCAATAGAAACACATTGAATAACAGATTGTCCTTACTGCTATTAGCCAATAGAAACACATTGAATAACAGATAGTCCTTACTGCTATTAGCCAATAGAAACACATTGAATAACAGTCCTTACTGCTATTAGCCAATAGAAACACATTGAATAACAGTCCTTACTGCTATTAGCCAATAGAAACACATTGAATAACAGATAGTCCTTACTGTTATTAGCCAATAGAAACACATTGAATAACAGTCCTTACTGCTATTAGCCAATAGAAACACATTGAATAACAGTCCTTACTGCTATTAGCCAATAGAAACACATTGAATAACAGATAGTCCTTACTGCTATTAGCCAATAGAAACACATTGAATAACAGTCCTTATTGCTATTAGCCAATAGAAACACATTGAATAACATATAGTCCTTACTGCTATTAGCCAATAGAAACACATTGAATAACAGATAGTCCTTACTGCTATTAGCCAATAGAAACACATTGAATAACAGATAGTCCTTACTGCTATTAGCCAATAGAAACACATTGAATAAGAGATAGTCCTTACTGCTATTAGCCAATAGAAACACATTGAATAACAGTCCTTACTGCTATTAACCAATAGAAACACATTGAATAACAGATAGTCCTTACTGCTATTAGCCAATAGAAACACATTGAATAACAGTCCTTACTGCTATTAGCCAATAGAAACACATTGAATAACAGATAGTCCTTACTGCTATTAGCCAATAGAAACACATTGAATAACAGTCCTTATTGCTATTAGCCAATAGAAACACATTGAATAACAGATAGTTCTTACTGCTATTAGCCAATAGAAACACATTGAATAACAGACAGTCCTTACTGCTATTAGCCAATAGAAACACATTGAATAACAGATAGTCCTTACTGCTATTAGCCAATAGAAACACATTGAATAACAGATAGTCCTTACTGCTATTAGCCAATAGAAACACATTGAATAACAGTCCTTACTGCTATTAGCCAATAGAAACACATTGAATAACAGATAGTCCTTACTGCTATTAGCCAGTAGAAACACATTGAATAACAGACAGTCCTTACTGCTATTAGCCAATAGAAACACATTGAATAACATATAGTCCTTATTGCTATTAGCCAATAGAAACACATTGAATAACAGATAGTCCTTACTGCTATTAGCCAATAGAAACACATTGAATAACAGATAGTCCTTACTGTTATTAGCCAATAGAAACACATTTAATAACAGATAGTCCTTACTGCTATTAGCCAATAGAAACACATTGAATAACAGATAGTCCTTACTGCTATTAGCCAATAGAAACACATTGAATAACAGATAGTCCTTACTGCTATTAGCCAATAGAAACACATTGAATAACAGATAGTCCTTACTGCTATTAGCCAATAGAAACACATTGAATAACAGATAGCCCTTACTGCTATTAGCCAATAGAAACACATTGAATAACAGATAGTCCTTACTGCTATTAGCCAATAGAAACACATTGAATAACAGTCCTTACTGCTATTAGCCAATAGAAACACATTGAATAACAGATAGTCCTTACTGCTATTAGCCAATAGAAACACATTGAATAACAGATAGTCCTTACTGCTATTAGCCAATAGAAACACATTGAATAACAGTCCTTACTGCTATTAGCCAATAGAAACACATTGAATAACAGATAGTCCTTACTGCTATTAGCCAATAGAAACACATTGAATAACAGTCCTTACTGCTACTAGCCAATAGAAACACATTGCATAACAGTCCTTACTGCTACTAGCCAATAGAAACACATTGAATAACCGATAGTCCTTACTGCTATTAGCCAATAGAAACACATTGAATAACAGTCCTTACTGCTATTAGCCAATAGAAACACATTGAATAACAGATTGTCCTTACTGCTATTAGCCAATAGAAACACATTGAATAACAGATAGTCCTTATTGCTATTAGCCAATAGAAACACATTGAATAACAGATAGTCCTTACTGCTATTAGCCAATAGAAACACATTGAATAACAGACAGTCCTTACTGCTATTAGCCAATAGAAACACATTGAATAACAGTCCTTACTGCTATTAGCCAATAGAAACACATTGAATAACAGATTGTCCTTACTGCTATTAGCCAATAGAAACACATTGAATAACAGATAGTCCTTATTGCTATTAGCCAATAGAAACACATTGAATAACAGATAGTCCTTACTGCTATTAGCCAATAGAAACACATTGCATAACGGTCCTTACTGCTATTAGCCAATAGAAACACATTGAATAACAGATAGTCCTTATTGCTATTAGCCAATAGAAACACATTGAATAACAGATAGTCCTTACTGCTGTTAGCCAATAGAAACACATTGCATAACGGTCCTTACTGCTATTAGCCAATAGAAACACATTGCATAACGGTCCTTACTGCTACTAGCCAATAGAAACACATTGCATAACGGTCCTTACTGCTATTAGCCAATAGAAACACATTGCATAACGGTCCTTACTGCTATTAGCCAATAGAAACACATTGGATAACAGTCCTTACTGCTACTAGCCAATAGAAACACATTGAATAACCGATAGTCCTTACTGCTATTAGCCAATAGAAACACATTGAATAACAGATAGTCCTTACTGCTATTAGCCAATAGAAACACATTGAATAACAGATTGTCCTTACTGCTATTAGCCAATAGAAACACATTGAATAACAGATAGTCCTTACTGCTATTAGCCAATAGAAACACATTGAATAACTGTCCTTACTGCTATTAGCCAATAGAAACACATTGAATAACAGTCCTTACTGCTATTAGCCAATAGAAACACATTGAATAACAGATAGTCCTTACTGTTATTAGCCAATAGAAACACATTGAATAACAGTCCTTACTGCTATTAGCCAATAGAAACACATTGAATAACAGTCCTTACTGCTATTAGCCAATAGAAACACATTGAATAACAGATAGTCCTTACTGCTATTAGCCAATAGAAACACATTGAATAACAGTCCTTATTGCTATTAGCCAATAGAAACACATTGAATAACATATAGTCCTTACTGCTATTAGCCAATAGAAACACATTGAATAACAGATAGTCCTTACTGCTATTAGCCAATAGAAACACATTGAATAAGAGATAGTCCTTACTGCTATTAGCCAATAGAAACACATTGAATAACAGTCCTTACTGCTATTAACCAATAGAAACACATTGAATAACAGATAGTCCTTACTGCTATTAGCCAATAGAAACACATTGAATAACAGTCCTTACTGCTATTAGCCAATAGAAACACATTGAATAACAGATAGTCGTTACTGCTATTAGCCAATAGAAACACATTGAATAACAGTCCTTATTGCTATTAGCCAATAGAAACACATTGAATAACAGATAGTTCTTACTGCTATTAGCCAATAGAAACACATTGAATAACAGACAGTCCTTACTGCTATTAGCCAATAGAAACACATTGAATAACAGATAGTCCTTACTGCTATTAGCCAATAGAAACACATTGAATAACAGACAGTCCTTACTGCTATTAGCCAATAGAAACACATTGAATAACAGTCCTTACTGCTATTAGCCAATAGAAACACATTGAATAACAGATAGTCCTTACTGCTATTAGCCAGTAGAAACACATTGAATAACAGACAGTCCTTACTGCTATTAGCCAATAGAAACACATTGAATAACATATAGTCCTTATTGCTATTAGCCAATAGAAACACATTGAATAACAGATAGTCCTTACTGCTATTAGCCAATAGAAACACATTGAATAACAGATAGTCCTTACTGTTATTAGCCAATAGAAACACATTTAATAACAGATAGTCCTTACTGCTATTAGCCAATAGAAACACATTGAATAACAGATAGTCCTTACTGCTATTAGCCAATAGAAACACATTGAATAACAGATAGTCCTTACTGCTATTAGCCAATAGAAACACATTGAATAACAGATAGTCCTTACTGCTATTAGCCAATAGAAACACATTGAATAACAGATAGTCCTTACTGCTATTAGCCAATAGAAACACATTGAATAACAGTCCTTACTGCTATTAGCCAATAGAAACACATTGAATAACAGTCCTTACTGCTATTAGCCAATAGAAACACATTGAATAACAGACAGTGCCCAAAAGATCCCAATTAAGTTTGTTCTGAAGTGTCTGTGAGATATAAGAAAGATAAGGAACAATTTTTTTATTTTTTTATGTATTTAACCCTATCATTAACCCCATCAAATTACTCTTCGTATTTTCATGCATGGTTGTGGCTGAATCTTTGTTACAGGTATGCTTGTCATCGTTAAGGTCTGGGGAGTTTTTTTTAGGATAAAAATAAATGGAATAGAGCTAAGCACAGGCCAAATCCTAGAGGAAAACCTGGTTGTCTGCTTTCCACCAGTCACTGGGAGATTAGTTCACCTTTCAGCAGGACAACAACCTAAAACACAAGGCCAAATCCTAGAGGAAAACCTGGTTGTCTGCTTTCCACCAGTCACTGGGAGATTAGTTCACCTTTCAGCAGGACAACAACCTAAAACACAAGGCCAAATCCTAGAGGAACACCTGGTTCAGTCTGCTTTCCACCAGACACTGGGAGATTAGTTCACCTTTCAGCAGGACAATAACCTAAATCACAAGGCCAAATCCTAGAGGAAAACCTGGTTCAGTCTGCTTTCCACCAGACACTGGGAGATTAGTTCACCTTTCAGCAGGACAATAACCTAAAACACAAGACCAAATCTACACTGGAGTTGCTTCCCAAGGACATCGAATGTTCCTCAGTGGCATATTTGCAGTATTGACTTAAATCGGCTTGAAAATCTATAGCAAGACTTGAAAATGACTGTCTAGCAATGATCAACAACAAACTTGACAGAGCTTGAAGAATTTAAAAAATAATATTGTGCAAATATTGTACAGTCCAGGTTGCACATTTCTAAGAGATTTACCCAGAAAGACTCACAGGTTAAATCGCTGCCAAAGGTGATTCTAACATGTTTTGACAATAAGCCCGTTCTTTTTGTTGTTGTTGTGTATTAAGGTATGCAAAGTTGATTATATATTTCAAATATATGATGCCAAAGTCATGTGATAAACTATAGGCTAGATAAATAATGTTGAAATGTTATGAGAATTTGAGCCCATTTGTACGCTAGCTAGCTAGCTAAGCAGAAAAAAAGCTAGGCTTCTTTAACTCACCACTTTATAAGCTAGCCAGCTAACTTGTTCAAGTAAACATAGTAAAAAAAAAAATGGACTATGCTAAATAAAGCTAAAGACCTTGACATTGGCAATTAGAGTCAATTGAAGGGACTAGCCTATGTTTCATGAAGCCGTTAGAAGACTTTCTGACTGAGTTAGTCAATCGTTACAGGACTTGTTTTAACACACTATCTACTGAATGTTTTTGTCAGTCTGGCAGTAACCCGGGAACTATTTGAGGATCTCTCTTTCGCCCGCTGCTGATAACAACTGCATGTAAATTCTATTACATCATAATACTTATATTTCTGCAAAGCATTTTGTCTCCATTTTGTGGAAGATAAACCCATGTTTTGCTCCTTTTGTCTTCGTCTTTGGAACCAGTAAATCAGGGAACCCAGCAGCTAAGGAGTTGGATCTGTGGCCGAAAGGTGTCCGGGTTCGAAATCCCGGGCCGTGCGCTGGGGGAAAAAAGCAGGAGGAATTGATCTGACATCTGGACGGCTGCTGGGTTCACATCCTCAAAACATTCCCTTAGCGTTGTGCCCTTGAGTGTAACAGTATAACTTTAAACCGTCCCCTCGCCCCGACACGGGCGCGAACCAGGGACCCTCTGCACACATCAACAACAGTCACCCACGAAGCGTCGTTACCCATCGCTCCACAAAGCCCGCAGTTCTTGCAGAGCAAGGGGAACCACTACTTCTAGGTTTCAGAGCAAGTGACGTAACCGACTGAAAGGCTGCTAGCTCGCACCACCGCTAACTAGCTAGCCATTTCACATCCGTTACATGAGCAAGGCCCTTAACCCCACAGTGCGGGAGGTTAAATAGCTTGAACCTGTGTTTGCCTCAGCTGTATGTATGAGGTCTACGGTTTGGGGGAGCAAAATACAAATTTCTGTTGTTTACTGTAACTAATGGACAAAGTATATTGTATTGTAGTGTATTGTATTGTAATGTAGTGTATTTTAGTGTATTGTGTTGTTGTATATTGTAGTGTATTGTATTGTGTTGTAGTATATTGTAGTGTATTGTGTTTTAGCTTATTGTAGTGTAGTGTAGTTTGGTGTAGTGTAGTGTAGTGTATTGTAGTGTAGTATATTGTAGTGTAGTGTATTGTATTGTAGTATATTGTATTGTGTTGTAGTATATTGTATTGGAGCATATTGTATTGTGTTGTAGTATATTGTATTGTATTGTAGTATATTGTATTTTGTTGTAGTATATTGTATTGTAGTGTAGTGTAGTGTATGTGTTGTGGCTTATTGTATTGTAGCATAGTGTAGTGTAGTTCGGTGTAGTGTATTGTAGTGTAGTATATTGTAGTGTAGGGTATTGTATTGTAGTATATTGTATTGTGCTGTAGTATATTGTATTGTAGTATATTGTATTGTGTTGTAGTATATTGTATTGTAGTGTAGTATAGTGTAGTGTATTGTAGTGCAGTATAGTGTGGTTTGGTGTAGTGTAGTGTAGTATAGTGTAGTATATTGTAGCGTATTGTAGTGTAGTATAGTATATTGGGGTGTATTGTAGTGTAGTATAGTATGTTGTGGTGTATTGTAGTGTAGTTTGGTGTATTGTAGTGTATTGTAGTGTAGTGTAGTGTATTGTGTTGTAGCTTATTGTGTTGTAGTGTATTGTAGTATAGTGTAGTTTGGTGTAGTGTAGTGTAGTATATTGTAGTGTATTGTAGTATAGTATATTGTAGTGTAGTGTAGTATTTTGTATTGTGTTGTAGTATATTGTATTGTGTTGTAGTATATTGTATTGTATTGTAGTATATTGTAGTGTAGTGTATTGCAGTATAGTGTAGTTTGGTGTAGTGTCGTGTATTGTAGTGTAGTATATTGTAGTGTAGGGTATTGTATTGTAGTATACTGTATTGTATTGTAGTATATTCTATTGTGTTGTAGTATATTGTATTGTATTGTAGTATATTGTAGTGTAGTATATTGTAGTGTAGTATATTGTAGTGTATTGTAGTATAGTGTAGTTTGGTGTAGTGTAGTGTATTGTAGTGTAGTATATTGTATTGTAGTATATTGTAGTGTACTATACTGTAGTGTAGTGTAGTATATTGTATTGTGTTGTAGTATATTGTATTGTGTTGTAGTATATTGTAGTGTAGTGTATTGTAGTATAGTGTAGTTTGGTGTAGTGTAGTGTAGTATATTGTAGTATAGTATATTGTAGTGTAGTGTAGTATATTGTATTGTGTTGTAGTATATTGTATTGTATTGTAGTATATTGTAGTGTAGTGTATTGTAGTATAGTGTAGTTTGGTGTAGTGTCGTGTATTGTAGTGTAGTATATTGTAGTGTAGGGTATTGTATTGTAGTATACTGTATCGTATTGTAGTATATTGTATTGTGTTGTAGTATATTGTATTGTATTGTAGTATATTGTAGTGTAGTATATTGTAGTGTAGTATATTGTAGTGTAGTGTATTGTAGTATAGTGTAGTTTGGTGTAGTGTAGTGTATTGTAGTGTAGTATATTGTATTGTAGTATATTGTAGTGTACTATACTGTAGTGTAGTATATTGTATTGTGTTGTAGTATATTGTATTGTGTTGTAGTATATTGTATTGTATTGTAGTATATTGTAGTGTAGTGTATTGTAGTATAGTGTAGTTTGGTGTAGTGTTGTGTATTGTAGTGTAGTATATTCTATTGTGTTGTAGTATATTGTATTGTATTGTAGTATATTGTAGTGTAGTATATTGTAGTGTAGTATATTGTAGTGTATTGTAGTATAGTGTAGTTTGGTGTAGTGTAGTGTATTGTAGTGTAGTATATTGTATTGTAGTATATTGTAGTGTACTATACTGTAGTGTAGTGTAGTATATTGTATTGTGTTGTAGTATATTGTATTGTGTTGTAGTATATTGTAGTGTAGTGTATTGTAGTATAGTGTAGTTTGGTGTAGTGTAGTGTAGTATATTGTAGTATAGTATATTGTAGTGTAGTGTAGTATATTGTATTGTGTTGTAGTATATTGTATTGTATTGTAGTATATTGTAGTGTAGTGTATTGTAGTATAGTGTAGTTTGGTGTAGTGTCGTGTATTGTAGTGTAGTATATTGTAGTGTAGGGTATTGTATTGTAGTATACTGTATCGTATTGTAGTATATTGTATTGTGTTGTAGTATATTGTATTGTATTGTAGTATATTGTAGTGTAGTATATTGTAGTGTAGTATATTGTAGTGTAGTGTATTGTAGTATAGTGTAGTTTGGTGTAGTGTAGTGTATTGTAGTGTAGTATATTGTATTGTAGTATATTGTAGTGTACTATACTGTAGTGTAGTATATTGTATTGTGTTGTAGTATATTGTATTGTGTTGTAGTATATTGTATTGTATTGTAGTATATTGTAGTGTAGTGTATTGTAGTATAGTGTAGTTTGGTGTAGTGTTGTGTATTGTAGTGTAGTATATTGTAGTGTAGGGTATTGTATTGTAGTATACTGTATTGTATTGTAGTATATTGTATTGTGTTGTAGTATATTGTATTGTATTGTAGTATATTGTAGTGTAGTATATTGTAGTGTATTGTAGTGTAGTATATTGTAGTGTAGTATATTGTAGTGTATTGTAGTGTAGTATATTGTAGTGTAGTATATTGTAGTGTATTGTAGTGTAGTATATTGTATTGTAGTATATTGTAGTGTATTGTAGTATAGTGTAGTGTATTGTAGTATAGTGTAGTGTAGTGTATTGTAGTATAGTGTAGTTTGGTGTAGTGTAGTGTATTGTGCTGTAGTGTATTGTATTGTAGTATATTGTATTGTATTGTAGTATATTGTATTGTAGTGTAGTATATTGTATTGTATTGTAGTATATTGTAGTGTATTGTAGTATAGTGTAGTTTGGTGTAGTGTATTGTAGTGTAGTATATTGTAGTGTAGTATATTGTATTGTAGTATATTGTAGTGTACTATATTGTAGTGTAGTGTGTTATAGTGTAAAGAAGTCAGCCAGAGTTGACGTGGGCCATCAATCAAACAAAGAGATGCCTCCCTGACCACCAGTGCCTATTTCAAAACTATACTGATGTGTTGGTGCCATGTTTCATGAGATGAAATACAAGATCCCTGAAAGGAATGTCCACCAGAGCTGTTGTCAGAACATTTAAAGTTAATTTCTCTACCATAAGCCACCTCCAAAAGTTGTTTTACAGAATTTGGCAGCCGGCCTCAGAACCGTAGACCACGCGTAACTACTCCAGCCCAGCACCTCCACATCCGGCTTCTTCAGCTGCGTGATCGTCTGACACCAGCCACCCGGACAGCTGATGAAAGCGAGGAGTATTTCTGTCTGTAATCAAGCCCTTTTGTGGGGTAAAATGTATTCTGATTGGCTGGGCCTGGCTGCCCATCATGTGAATCCATAGATTAGGCCCTAATTTATTTATTTCAATTGACTGATTTCCTTATATGAACTGTAACTCAGTAAAATCGTTGCATTTTCCGTTTACATTTTTCTTCAGTATATGTTAGAATATAATGACAATACTTTTTTTTTTAAACGTGCTGGTATTCTTTTGTCCATTATTTAATAGTTCATAAAATTATATTCTTACCTCAAAATATTACTATTTAATAGTAGGAGTAATTCCTAAATAGCCCATGCAGGGTTCTACATGGAACCACTCTGGTTCAGTGAATAATAACCTCTAGGGTTCTGATCAAAGGGTTCTATATAGAACAGTTAGGGGTTCCGTGTATGAAGTAAGCAATGAAACCCTTTTGGTTCTTTAAGGAACCTTTTTCCCCTAAGAGTGTAGGCTACAGTCAGGCTGGAGGAAGGAAGCTCTGGTACAGAAACGGCTTACAAATCAAACGGGAATAAAAGGGTTTTCAGAATTTAATACATTCACATTGTAAAGAGAACTTGACAAATAAATTAGTCTACATTTTGAATCGCTAATTTTGCTAGTTAATTAACACAATAAAGGAAGACAACAAACGGAAAAATTATCACCAACATATTTAAGCCCCTTTACTCATTATGCTGAATAATAATTACATTGCAGCAGACTATAGAGAACCGTTGCCAAATTTAGACATTTATTTTGACTTATACCATGGCATTGTTGAATACTTGTTTCTGATTGGCTTGAAGGGCATTCTAGAGTGTGCATTATTTCCTTATAATGCACAGTATATCAGCACGGTAGAAATCAATGGCTACTGTTCTTACATGTTCTATGTTTTGAGCTGCTTTTGAAAGCAGAAGTCGAATTGAAAACATTATTGGCGTTGTTGAATTAGATTTTCATAATAGCAAGCTATAGAACTGGTGGTTTGGTTAGCTAAACTAGCAAGTCTGTTTTGTTTGGTTACCACGACAACTACTGTAGCTAGTATAATTGCTAGCTACTTCGTTGGATGGTGAACACATTTCTAGCGGCAAACGTGTTAAATTATAGCCATGGTATGAAAGGGATAATCAACTCGAGGATCTATGCGTTCTCTGGAGAATAACTACCACGTTGTTCATTGTTTTCCACTGAACGCGCAGCCCCTCGTTTATTATACCATAGTTAGTTCACCAAAAAATGGCAAATCCTGTAAAGTGAAAAAAAAATGGATGGGAAATTTGAAA